>NW_027423171.1:40000-159781 GCF_048934315.1 Petromyzon marinus
ATACACACAGTGTGAGTGTTATACACACACATACACACAGTGTGAGTGTTATACACACATACACACAGTGTGAGTGTTATACACACACAGACACACACAGTGTGAGTATTATACACACACAGACACACACAGTGTGAGTGTTATACACACACAGACACACAGTGTGAGTGTTATAAACACACAGACACAGACCGTGTGTGAGTTATACACACACAGTGCGAGTCTTACACACACAGTGTGAGTGTTATACACACACAGACACAAACACAGTGTGAGTGTTATAAACACACAGACACACACAGTGTGAGTGTTATACACACACAGACACACACAGTGTGAGTGTTATAAACACACACACACAGTGTGAGTGTTATACACACAGACACACACAGTGTGAGTGTTATACACACACAGACACACACACAATGTGAGTGTTATACACACAGATACGCACAGTGTGAGTGTTATACACACAGACACACAATGTGAGTGTTATACACACACAGACACAAACACAATGTGAGTGTTATACACACACAGACACACACACAGTGTGAGTGTTATACACACACACAGACACACACAGTGTGAGTGTTATACACACACACACAGACACACACAGTGTGAGTGTTATACACACACACACAGTGTGAGTGTTATACACACACAGACACACACACGTGAGTGTTATACACACACAGACACACACACAATGTGAGTGTTATACACACAGACACACACACAGTGTGAGTGTTATATACACAGACACACACACACAGTGTGAGTGTTACACACACAGACACACACACAATGTGAGTGTTATACACACACAGACTCACACAATGTGTTATACACAGACACACACAAAATGTGTTATTCACACACAGACACACACACAATGTGTTATAAACACACAGTCACACACACAATGTGTTATAAACACACACAGTGTGTTATACACACAGTGTTGTAAACACACACAATGTATTATAAACACACACACTGTGTTATACACACACAGACACACACAATGTGTTATATAAACACAATGTACTATTATAAACACACAGACACACACACAATGTATTATAAACACACCACACACAATGTATTATAAACACACCACACACAGTGTGTTATATAAACACAATGTATTATAAACACACCACACACACGCTGTGTTATACACACACACTGTGTTATAAACACACCACACACAGTGTGTTATATAAACACAATGTATTATAAACACACACCACGCACAATGTGTTATACACACACACTGTGTTATAAACACACCACACACTGTTATATAAACACACAGTGTGTTATATAAACACACAATGTACTATTATAAACACCACACACCACACACACGCTGTGTTATACACACACACTGTGTTATAAACACACCACACACTGTGTTATAAACACACCACACACTGTGTTATAAACACACCACACACTGTGTTATATAAACACACAATGTACTATTATAAACACACCACACACACGCTGTGTTATACACACACACTGTGTTATAAACACACCACACCACACACACGCTGTGTTATACACACACACTGTGTTATAAACACACCACACCTCACAGAGTGTTATATAAACACACACAATGTTATAAACACACACAATGTACTATTATAAACACCACACACACACTGTGTTATACACACTGTGTTATACACACACACTGTGTTATAAACACACCACACACACGCTGTGTTACACACACTGTTATAAACACACCACACACTGTGTTATAAACACACAGTGTGTTATATAAACACACAATGTACTATTATAAACACACCACACCACACACACTGTGTTATACACACACACTGTGTTATAAACAAAGCACACACACGCTGTGTTACACACACTGTGTTATAAACACAACACACCACACAGTGTTATAAACACACAGTGTGTTATATAAACACACAATGTACTATTATAAACACACCACACACACTGTTATACACACACACACTGTGTTATAAACAAAGCACACACACGCTGTGTTACACACACTGTGTTATAAACACAACACACCACACAGTGTTATAAACACACAGTGTGTTATATAAACACACAATGTACTATTATAAACACACCACACACACTGTGTTATACACACACTGTATTATAAACAAACCACACACACGCTGTTACACACACTGTTATAAACACACCACACACTGTGTTATAAACACACACAGTGTGTTATATAAACACACACAACGTACTATTATAAACACCACACACACCCTGTGTTATACACACACACACACGCTGTGCTATACACACACACACGCTGTGTTATACACACACACTGTGTTATAAACAAACCACACACACGCTGTTACACACACTGTGTTATAAACACACCACACACTGTGTTATAAACACACACAGTGTGTTATATAAACACACAATGTACTATTATAAACACCACACACCACACGAGAGAGAGAGACGTGAGGCGAGTTTGCTGCTCTTCACTTACCGCCAGCCTCGCGATCCACTCCCCTCACGCGCCGCTTCGCGCCAGTCCAGCGCTACGGATCGATGACCAGGAGTATCGCTCGGTAGCAGAAGCAGAAGAAGAAGCAGAAGCAGTGGCAATCAGCAGCAGCAGCAGGAGGAGGAGAAGAGACGTTAATGTTTATTGTGAGTTGTCGCCACGGGTGGGAAGACGCCAACCACCAACGCGAGGCCTACCCGAGGCTTCAACTTCAACTCCCTTCGCCCCGCTCCCAGCCTGATCCGCCTTGCGCTGTGAGGAGACGCTCGCTCTCTTCCTCAGTCTCTCTCTCTCTGTCTGTCCACCGCTGCTGGTTGTTGTTTGTTGTTGTTGTTTGTTTGTTGTTGTTGTTTATTGGCCGCGCCTTCGCGGGAACTGATTCGTGGGAGGGGGGGAGCGGCACCGCTAACGGCGCGCGGCGGCGGCGGCGGCGCGGGGAGTCACGTGACCCGCGGCGCGCGCCATTGTAACAGGGGGCGGGGGGGGGTGTGGAGAGTGAGGGAGGGCGGGGCTTGAAAGGGAAGCATGGGGGGGGAGGAGGAGGGGCTGTGATTGGATGGGAGCTGGGAAGGTGGGCGTGATGAGTGGTGAGTGTGGGGGGGGGAGTGGTGAAAGGCGGAGCTTAACTGGAAGCACGGAGGGGTTGTGATTGGATGAGAGCTGAGTAAGTAGGTGGGCGTGGTGAGTGGGGTAGGTGAAAGGCTGGGCTTAAACGGGAAGCACCGGGGGCTGTGATTGGACAAGAGCTCTGGGTAAGATGGGTGTGGTTTGGAGAGGAGAGGCTCTAAAAGGGGTGGGGGGGGGAGTTACGGGGCTGTGATTGGACGAGAGCTGGGTAGGCGGGTATAGTGAGTGGGTTAAGGGGGAGAGGGAGAGGTGAAGGGCGGAGCCTAACGGGAAGCACGGGGACTGTCATTGGACTGGACCTGGGTAGAAGGGCGTTGTTGGAGAGGCGGGGCTATGAAAGGGGTGTGAGGTAAAGGAGCACAGGGGGCTGTGATTGGACGAGAGCTGGGTAGCTGGGTGTGGTGAGTTGGTTGGGGGGGGAGGAGAAAGGTGAAAGTAGGAAGGCGGGGCTTAACGGGAAGCATCGGGGGCTGTGATTGGTTGAGAGCTGGGTAGGTGGGCGTGGTCAGTGGATGGGGTGAAGAGGGAGAGAGGCAAAGGGCGGAGCTTAACGGGAAGCACGGGGGGTATGATTGGACGGAATCTGGGTAGGTGGGCGTGATTGCAGAGGAGGGGCTATAAAAGGGGTGGGGGTAGAGAGAGGGGGAAAGGATTACGGGGTTGTGATTGGACGAGAGCTGGGTAGGTAGGCGTGGTGATAGTTAAAGGGGCGGGGTCTCGTCGAAAGTAGGCGGGGACAAAGGGAGAGGGGCGGGTTGAACCGTATTTGGGTGTGGTTAGTGATGAGTGGGAGTGGGTTAGAAAGGGGGCGTGGCAGCGGATGGGCGAGAGAGGGGGGAGGCGTTGCTTATCGCTGATTGGACAAGAGACCTTTTTTGCTGTTTAACACGTGTTAGCCAATATCCCCTAATAGAGATGTTTTTTTGTTGGGTGAGATCGCGTAAATATATAAATGTTGCGTCGTTACACCCGCCACCACCCGACTCACACAGCCAATTAGTAAGAGGGTTTGTCACGTAAACAGAACACGTGGCCAATCCGTGACTAGTACAGCACGAGTGTAGAGTGTCGTACAGGGACTTGTGGTTGTTGTCCAATGAAAATAGGTGCAAGGGGCCGTCCATAAATGACGTCACGCGATTTTGGACGATTTTGACCCCTCCCCCAGTCACGCGACGTCACAAAATGTCAGACCCCCCCCCTCAAATATGACGTCACAAAGCTCTGCCCCCCACCCCCCCACAAAAAAATATATTAAACGTGCTTCAAATCGCTTTAAACTATTGTCATTGTAGTAGTGCGGTATTTAATGTGGCGCCGCACTCTGATGTTGTAGGAGAAAACATTTATATAAAAAAGTCTATTTAATTAAGTAGAACGTTTTTGTTTGTATGTATTTATAAAGTTGCGCATTTTGATGTGACGTCACATTTCTCAACCCCCCCCCCCCATCTCTCGTCACAAATGTCTGACCCCCCCCACCTCCCACCCCAGGTGCGTGACGTCATTAATGGACGGCCCCTTACGAAAAGTAAATAAAGTAACAAATTAAGATTCTTCCACTGATCTGTGTTACGTCATTTCTGTACGACTCCAATAATTTTGATCGTCAAAATCGCCAAATTTTGCGGAGCTCCGCTGCAAATACAGGGAGACGAGAGGTGAGGCAGCGACGAGCTCAGCCTCCCCTCTGATTGCGCAACCCCTCAGAAACTGGATGGAGCGCGGGCAATAAGCGCGTGCCTGTTACTATCTCAGTATGTGACCAATGTAATGTTTGTAGACCCCTTCATTTCTAGGCCTCGCCTTCCATAATCCAGGTAACTCATTTCACATATTGTGTATAAAGATATTTAGGCTCGCTGGTCTCGTCGTGAAACTGCAATGAAAAAACACCGGGGGAGGCAGCTATCACATCTGCCTCACTGAGGGGGGCGTGTCTAACACGCCCCCCTCAATGAGGCCACGCCCCCTCAGGGAGGCAGCTATCACATCTGCCTCACTGAGAGGGGCGTGTCTAACACGTCCCCCTCAATGAGGCCACGCCCCCTCAGGGAGGCAGCTATCACATCTGCCTCACTGAGGGAGGCGTGTCTAATACGCCCCCCTCAGTGAGGACACGCCCCCTCAGGGAGGCAGCTATCACACCTGCCTCACTGAGGGCGACGTGTTTAACACGCCCCCCTCAATGAGGCCACGCCCCCTCAGGGAGGCAGCTATCACATCTGCCTCACTGAGGGGAACGTGTCTAACACGCCCCCCTCAGTGAGGACACGCCCCCTCAGGGAGGCAGCTATCACATCTGCCTCACTGAGGGAGGGGTGTCTAACACGCCCCCCTCAATTTGGCCACGCCCCCTCAGGGAGGCAGCTATCACATCTGCCTCACTGAGGGAGGCGTGTCTAACACGCCCCCCTCAGCGGATGTGTATGTTTTAACTTTAACATAGCCATTTCTGTGACCAGTCACAAGCTAATCACTCAGCCATTTCAATGCTAAATTCTATGCTAATTCCTTTGTCAAGGTTCTTTGTTTCTTCTCACACAGCTTAAAGGTCGCGATCTGAGCGTGGATTTTTCACTCCAGCGCTGTCCTCCAGACAGTCT
The DNA here is from genome assembly GCF_048934315.1 of Petromyzon marinus. Classification (NCBI taxonomy): domain Eukaryota; kingdom Metazoa; phylum Chordata; class Hyperoartia; order Petromyzontiformes; family Petromyzontidae; genus Petromyzon; species Petromyzon marinus. The sequence goes on from NW_027423171.1 coordinate 45,782, forward strand.
CGTCCCTTCACCTGATGAAGGCCACTTGTGTTGTGGCCGAAACGTCGTGAGAATATTATTGTGTTATTTTATTTTATCAATTTATTATTTTATTCTCATTCTACGTGACTTTACCGAAAGAACCAAAGAAGAAGAATCCTTGCAGTCACGAAAGGTTTAAATCGAAATTTAACCGCCTCTACGGAGAGGGATTCCACACAACCTTAAGATCATTCAACAGACTCCGGGATAAGAAGGCTCAACTAATCGAGTTTCTCACCTTTCTGAAGAGATGCCGCGACTCTAAGGTAATACCAACCGCATTTACACTAACCTCTGCTGCTGCAACTTCTCTCAATGCAAAACGAATTCTAGCTAGAACTAGCTTCGCTCTTATCTCGGAAAAAATCAGACTTACACACACCGAACTCGATCAGTTAGCCAAGACACTCTACAAATCACACTTAACATTGACAGCAACAATGTCTACATCGGATTGGGAACATGTAGACAATATGACTACCTCTTCAGCTGCCAATATGTCGACCAAATGTAGGGACAATTTGATTTCCAAATTCAATCACCTCTCCAACAAAAAATCGGATCCACACACCGAAAAGATAGACGTCAACAAAGTCGTAATTAATCTCAGTAACAGTTCCATTTCCGATGGTCTGAAATCCGTTTTAGCTAAAGGTATAAACTTTGCTGTCACACCGAGACACTTACCAGTTAATTATATCATTTCCCATGTCGACGTTGCACTCAAGGGCTTGAGTCACATCTCTGCAGACGGAGCAAGATCTGAAATCGCTGCAACCCTCAAAAACGCTAAGTTGCCACCCAGCAACATCAGCAAAGACGAACGTTTTGAATTATCTCAATTAAAAAGAGAGATGATATTGTCGTCCTCTCAGCCGACAAGGGCAATGCCACTGTCATCATGGACAAAACAGAATATAACAACAAAATTCAAGAACTACTCAACGATGGCAGCTATACAAAAATAAAAAGAGATCCCACCAACAGCCTGGTTACCAAAACGAACAAAATCATCTCTGATTCAACAGCATTAATTGATGAGACCAAACAGTTCTCGTTGAAACCCTCTGCTGCCAGACCACCAAGATTATATGGCCTTCCAAAGATACACAAAGAAGATACACCCCTTCGTCCCATCGTCTCTACTATCAACTCCCCCACCTATAAACTGCCACGTTTTTTTGCTGATATACTGCGACCTTTCACTGGAAAAACCACCTCTGCGGTACTAAATTCTACTCACCTGGTATCGACAATCAAAGGCATTTCCCTGTCCCCAGACGACCTGTTTGTCAGTTTTGATGTGGTGTCCTTGTTCACCAAAGTCCCGGTACCTGACATCATCGCTATCATTGAAGACCTGGTTCATCAAGGACTGCATACTGATGTACCCCCCCTGCTGAGACATTGCTTAACCAACACATACTTCACCTGGAATGGAACTTTCTACAAACAAACTGAGGGCACCCCAATGGGCTCCCCCCTATCTCCGGTTGTAGCCAACGTATTCATGGAAAAATTTGAAACTGACGCCATCCAGACTGCCACTCTACGCCCGACCTTATGGAAGAGGTGCGTTGATGACACCTTTGTCATCTGGCCACATGGCCAGCCTGCTCTAGACCAATTCTGCGACCACATCAATTCCATACACCCAGCCATCAGATTTACCATGGAGGTCGAAAAAGATGGCAAACTACCCTTTTTGGATGTCTTAATTAAAAGGAGACATGATGGTTCAATGAGCCACTCTGTCTACAGGAAAGCTACCCATACAGATGCTTACTTGAAACCGGATTCCCACCACCATCCATCCCAGAAGAACTCCCTCATCAAGACTCTATACCATAGACCCAATGCATTTCCGACCAGGAACACATTACCAGTGAACTCAAGCACGTACACCAGGCTCTCAGGGCTAATGGTTACTCCGACTACACAATCCGCAAAGCCATCACTCCAGTCATGAAAAAGGATCCTCTTGTGGAGCCACCCAAAACCATGACCTTACCCTACATTGCAGGGGTCACTAAAAAGATCTCCAAAATCCTGAATAAACACAAGATCCAGGTCCGGTTCAACACAGTACATAAAATCCGTGATCTAGTTCCATCTGTAAAAGATGCTCTTCCAGACATACAGTACCCGGGCGTTTACAAATTAAAGTGCCTCTGTGGTAGTAGCTACATTGGAGAAACCAAACGACATATCTCGGACCGCATCCGCGAACATAAAGAAGACTTGAAATACGGTAGAACGAACTCCTCTGCCGTGGCAGATCACTGTTATAATTCAGTGGGCTCACATGACATTGACTTCTCCAAGACGGAGGTTCTTTGCAAACCAACCGGCTACCATGAGAGATTCGTTCATGAGGCCATTCACATATACAAGCACAGAGACAATTTCAACCGAGAAGATGGATTCTGGCTTAGTAACCATTGGAAAGATGTTTTAAACCATTTCCATTCTTAATTAATTGCATTTTACGATGACCTTCAGACCGCAGCTCTTTCGCTGGCATTGACTCTTAATACCTCTCACACCACGGTTAATGGTATGGTTTACAACATGGAGTATAACAGCGCCTCGCAGCTGTCTCTCCCGCCCCCCCCTCCTCTGTTCCGACCATGGATGAACTCGTCCGTCTGAACGGGGCCCGTAGCTATCCGTGTTGCTAAAGTTGAGGGTAAGAATCCACCCATTTTTTCGCCATATAGCATTGTGATATATAACGACTTATTGTTGGTAGCTTAGCTGATTGGAGAATATATAGAGTTTATTGATAACATCGAGGTAATTTATATTTTAGTTAATTATTGGTTCACTATATAGTATTCATTATATATTGTAGTGTATACCCAGTTACTGTGAATAGCTCAGATGTGTAGGCCTTGACTTCAACATAGCCATTTCTGTGACCAGTCACAAGCTAATCACTCAGTTATTTCAATGCTAAATTCGCTTAGTTATTTCAATGCTAAATTCTCCTGTTTGATTTGTACTAGGTGCCTCTGTAATGTGTATGCTCTGACTTTAACATAGCTATTTCTGTGACCAGTTACAAGCTAATCACTCAGCTATTTCAATGCTAAATTCTATGCTAATTCCTTTGTCAAGGGGTGCCTCTGCGGATGTGTATGCTTTAACTGGCACAAAAACTGTCAAGGGGGCCTCTGCGGATGTGTATGCTTTAACTTTAACATAGCCATTTCTGTGACCAGTCACAAGCTAATCACTCAGCCATTTCAATGCTAAATTCTATGCTAATTCCTTTGTCAAGGCGCTTTGTTTCTTCTCACACAGCTTAAAGGTCGCGATCTGAGCGTGGCTTTTTCACTCCAGCGCTGTCCTCCAGACAGTCTCGTCCCTTCACCTGATGAAGGCCACTTGTGTTGTGGCCGAAACGTCGTGAGAATATTATTGTGTTATTTTATTTTATCAATTTATTATTTTATTCTCATTCTACGTGGTGACTTTACCGAAAGAACCAAAGAAGGAGAAAACCGTGATGTTTTAAAAGACTTTTACATTATGAGACCTCCTTTGCCAGTAACAAGATATAGAAATAGGTTTTTACCCTTTTAACTGGCACAAAAACTGACACCTTTATTCAAGGCATCATGTTTGCAATATGATGCCTTGAATAACGGTGTCAGCTTTTGTGCCAGTTAAAAGGGTAAAACCTATTTCTATGTTTTAAAATATCTTAATGATGCGACCTGCTATCCTAGCCAAACAGGAATGATCATTTCGTGGTATCGATGAGAGTGCAAGCCACTTCTAATCGTGGCAACTATGTGGAGCTCTTTCGTGCTTTTGCTGAGAAAGACGAAAAGTGGAGCTCGACATTTTGGAGACAGCCACTGTGTTGTTGTTGTTCTGCTGGCTTCTTATCAAACAGAATACAGAACGATTCTAGATTTAAAGCTTTCGTGACTGCAGTAATTCATATTCTTAGTTCTTTCGGTAAAGTCACCACGTTGAAGGGAAACAACAAAATAATAAAATATATATAACAATAATATATATTTATATATATTTTATTATTTTATTGTTTCCCTTCAACGTGACTTTACCGAAAGAACTAAGAATATAGACCCGGTTGAGTTAAACCAAACAGCGTTCAGCCACTAAACCACCGCTCGCCAACCCCCATTCCTCTCATCTGTGGGTCATTGTGTTTCGCCAGTACTATCTAACATCATCGCCACGGCGGCTAGGAGATGACAACTACCTCGCCTGGTACAGGAGGTCGTGGGTTCAATCCTGAACCTGGTTCTAGATTTAAAGCTTTCGTGACTGCTAGGATCCATACTCTTTGGTTCTATTGGGTAAAGTCACGTAGGTGAAGGCCGCTTGTGTTGTGGCCGAAACGTCGTGATTTTTTGTTATTTTATTTTCACCTACGTGACTTTACCCAATAGAACCAAACAGTAAGAATACAGGACGATTTAATCGAAGCAGTCGGTGATGTCACTCGAAGTGATAGCAAAGAGGAGGTACATGCAGCCCCATTTGTTGCGGTCGAAGTAGACGAGGCAACGGTAGACGTCACAAAGCCCGGTGTCTCTGTAATGTTGCGTTATGTGGCTCAAAGTGAGGTGACTCGTGAGGTGAGGGTTAGGCGTTCATGGGATTTGATGATGTCAGTGATGACAGACGAGAAAGAAAGGGGTTTTTTTTTATAAATTCGCCATGAAAGTTCGCACAGACGAGGAATTTACTTTGGCAGGAAGGTGCATACATTCAACATATAGTAAACTTAAATCTAAAATAAGTGGTATACAAGTCTAAACTATACTATACTAAAGTTACAAAGTCTAACTAACACTAAGGGGCTAAAGTATGTACAATTTTGAATAAATATTGAATATAAAGTAGCTATAAGGTGCAATCTAAAAACATAAAAAACACAAATAGGGTAACATAGTGTAAATATGGCAGGCTATTTTGCTGATTGTGTTTTGGGGGCGTTGGGGAAATACAATTGCGTTGAAGAGCTGCTAGCTCAGACTCATGACGGAGCCTCTGTGATGGCATCAGATCCTCCATGGGGTGCAGGCCAAGTTCAAAGAAAAGCTACCTGAAGCCACGTTGACCCATTGTCATGCACACAAATTGAACCCGGTGCTCTCGCATTCAGCAAAATGTTTGCCTGAGTGCGAAACGTTTTTTTTTTAAACAGCCGAGGGGACTTGCGACGTTTTTCAACAAGTCGACCAAGCGCACCCCACCTAGTGGACGATGTTGTGAAGCGACGTTCACCAAGAGCAGCGCCCACGAGATGGAGCTCAAATTCAAGATGAGTTCAGACGACGATCAGCGTGCACCAATCTGATCTGCGTGCTGCGTTCCGGATTATGAGCGAAAATCCCGATGGTTGGGACAATGAAACCCTGATGATGGCCGCCAGATATGATCTCTGGCTGTCAAAAGTATCAATCTGCTTTTACATTATGAGACCTCGTTTGCCAGTAACAAGACTATATCTTGTTACTGGCAAAGGAGGTCTCATAATGTAAATGCTCACCTATGACTATAACAGGTTTTACCCTTTTAACTGGCACAAAAACTGACACCTTTATTCAAGGCATCATGTTTGCAATAACCACAACACAAGCAGTCAAAATGCAAACAAAAAGACAACTCTGATAATAATATTGGCACTGTCCTTGAATTTGATTGGTCCACACCCGAGACGGCTTTTCTTAGAGCCTAGTCTCCATTGGTGTTGGACCAGAAGACGCCAAAAGGCGTGCAACTCAAGAACAGCGCACTATCAGAGTATTGAGGGCTCGGGGTGAGCATTTACATTATGAGACCTCCTTTGCCAGTAACAAGATATAGGAATAGGTTTTACCCTTTTAACTGACTGCTTGTGTTGTGGTTATTGCAAACATGATGCCTTGAATAAAGGTGTCAGTTTTTGTGCCAGTTAAAAGGGTAAAACCTATTACTATATCAACCTGCTTCTTGATAATGGCACGTGAGGGCATTTTCAATGCAACCGATGCACTCTTTCGTGTGCTGCAGAATAAAGGAATGGAAATTGGATTCTTGCTGTGTGCGAATCCGCGACACAATGGGAGTTGTGGAACGCCAGAGACAACAAGAGTTTGACTGTTTCTGTGATCGATTCGAGCAGAAATGCCTCACACTCGGCCTGACAGTCAATGGCCCGAAGTAAACAGCCGATCAGAGATGAGAGGACAATAATGTTTCATAACATTCTGGACAACATCAGTGTTCAAATGAAAGCTGGGTTTGATCACTTCGGTGAGCTAACTTTCCTTGGTTTGGTTCATTCCACGAAATTATATGAAATGTCACAACATATCGATGACACCAAACTGCAGAGCCGATCAAAATACGCAAGGCACTTTGACTTTGTTAAACTAAAGGCTGAACTTATCGGATTGCATAGTTCACAAATGGCGAGGAACAAACGCAATTTACCCGGACAGCTCCTCGGCTTTTTGGCCCAGAAGGATCTGTGGCAGACGCTTCCCGAGGCGACAAAGTGACTCCAGCCGGTGGTGCTCGCTATGCCGGCTACAACAGCGTCCGTTGAAAGGACGTGGTTCTCTGCTTTTAAGCGACTTGAAACACACAGTCGGAATCGGACTGACCAAGGACGACTTTCATCCCTGGCAATCATCTCCGCTGAGACGGAGAAAGTAAAACAGAATGAAGAGGACTTCCACAACAAAAGTCACTGACATATTTGTCCAGAAGGATAGGCGAATGGACTTCATTTACAAGACAAGGTAAGACCATGCAATACATATTTGCATTTGTGCTGAATGAGTATGCATCGGAAGGCCGAAGAGCAGCAGGATAGGAAGGCCGAAGCCCAGCTAGATAGGAAGGCCGAAGCCCAGCTGGACAGGAAGGCCGAAGCCCAACTAGATAGGAAGGCCAAAGCCCAGCTAGATAGGAAGGCCGAAGCCCAGCTAGATAGGAAGGCCAAAGCCCAGCTAGATAGGAAGGCCGAAGCCCAGCTGGACAGGAAGGCCGAAGCCCAACTAGATAGGAAGGCCGAAGCCCAGCTGGATAGGAAGGCCAAAGCCCAGCTAGATAGGAAGGCCGAAGCCCAGCTGGATAGGAAGGCCGAAGCCCAGCTGGATAGGAAGGCCAAAGCCCAGCTAGATAGGAAGGCCGAAGCCCAGCTAGATAGGAAGGCCGAAGCCCAGCTGGATAGGAAGGCCGAAGCCCAGCTGGATAGGAAGGCCAAAGCCCAGCTAGATAGGAAGGCCGAAGCCCAGCTAGATAGGAAGGCCGAAGCCCAGCTAGATAGGAAGGCCGAAGCCCAGCTAGACAGGACCCTGAGACCCGTAGCCCCGCTGCCCTTGTCAGGGCCGGGACTCCGTGCGCCTCAGAGGTGAGACCCTGGGAACCTGCCTGGCCCCGACGTCCTTGTCAGGGCTGGGTCCTGCGGTTCAGGGGTCGGAACTCGCACCGTGGCTAGGGCCGAGTTAGAATAGCCTCCCCCTAGGCACCCATAGCCGGAGTACCCTGAGTGTAGCCCTGTGTTATAGGGCACGTTAGCCCAGAGGCAGTACCTCCCTAGACAGTGGTGTAGGTACACTCCCTAGACAGTGGGTGTAGGAGTACCCTGAGTGTAGCCCTGTGTTAGGGCACGTTAGCCCAGAGGCAGTAGCTCCCTAGACAGTGGTGTAGGAGTACCCTGAGTGTAGCCCTGTGTTAGGGCACGTTAGCCCAGAGGCAGTACCTCCCTAGACAGTGGTGTAGGTACACTCCCTAGACAGTGGTGTAGGAGTACTCTGAGTGTAGCCCTGTGTTAGGGCACGTTAGCCCGGAGGCAGTACCTCCCTAGACAGTGGTGTAGGAGTACCCTGAGTGTAGCCCTGTGTTATAGGGCACGTTAGCCCAGAGGCAGTACCTCCCTAGACAGTGGTGTAGGAGGACCCTGAGTGTAGTTCTGTGTTATAGGGCACGTTAGCCCAGAGGCAGTACCTCTCTAGACAGTGGTGTAGGAGTACCCTGAGTGTAGCCCTGTGTTATAGGGCACGTTAGCCCAGAGGCAGTACCTCCCTAGACAGTGGTGTAGGAGGACAGTAACCCTGAGTGTACTGGGACTGTACTGGCAGGCGAGGTGTTTTAATGAATAGTGTTGCCTCCAAGAACCATCTCCGACGTCTCCTGAATCCACAACACTACACATGGGGCATTCATCGGTGATGTGCTTGGGCGATTATTTGATCTTCCATTTACGGGGGGGGGGGGGGGTGGATCGGATTAATGAATGAACATAAATGACTATTGGGTATCCATTGCTGGTTGGGTTATTTGTATGGTGACCAACGTACACGATGCATGCTCAGTTTAACATGTAGGCTCTCGGGACCAATATCATCCATAATGAAGTTATTTTGGGTTAGATCGCGTGAATTTCTAAATGTGTCGTTAAAACCCGCCACCACCCGACAGGGCCAACTGATAAGGGTTGTCGCGAAAACAGAACGTGCCAATTCGCGCGCTGCACTCGTGATATTGTAGTGCACACACTCGACAGGAGGTACAGGAACAATGGGCTTGCATGATGAGCACGTGCAGTGAGTCCAACTGAGTCGCAGACGTTAACTTGGGAGCAACGCTATTTATTTAACGCAACAGCGGCAACATAACACAACCTACCGCTCGGGTCTCGAATACCCACCTAGCCACGCTACGGCAGAACTAGACACGGTTCGCTATCCCGGTCCGGACCGCGAGCTGGGTCCCGGGCCGCGTGGCTAGAGGCTTCTTCTCCCCGACCTGGACCTTCGAACGCCGACACTTGAAGAACCCCCGAGCTCCTCACGGAGCTCTCGTTATATACCCCCGGGCTGGGGCTGGCTCCGCCCTTCGCCCCGCCCACCTACCAGGCTCCTCGGGCTCCTTCTCCAATGTTCCCGAGAGCTCTCCGGGACCACGTGACCGCCCCTCGACCCCCGTCCACCGGTGGCCCCCCTCCAGTAACGTCCGGTCACGTGACAGCAGGTCAGCCAGAGTGTCATGCCCCAGGATGACCCTGGCTGGCTGAAGCTAGCTCTCGCTCCCTCAACGAGAGCCGGCGGTGCCACCGCGCTCACCAGCGCTCACCCAACCCCAGCTAGAGTTGGTACTGCAGCCCGCGGCCCGGGCTGCCCGCAATGACAACATCGCCGGCCGTGACTTCGTAAGTCCCGGCACCACAGAGTGACACGTACAGTCACTACACGTGCATCATGTACGTTGATCATGTGGTGCGGTTGTTCACTACCCCCCACCCTGAGCACTTGCACCCACGTAGCACACACGCAGCACCCACGTAGCACACACGCAGCACCCACGTAGCACACACGCAGCACCCACGTAGCAGTGTCCTGGCGGGGGATCGCCTGGCACATCGGGTTTTAATCCGAAGGGCCCCTAGGGGGAGAGTCCCACGGTTTCCCGGTGCCAGGAGATTGGCCGACCCTCGCAGGACAGGTCACATTGCGGTGCCCCCTAAATTGGCTTAAAACTGTTGTGGGCGCATGCAGGCAAAGGTTCGCTGGGCCGACCGCAATGAGTTATTCACGACATCGGGAGAGGCTGAGGGTGAAATATTAGGCGGGAACGGAAGACCAGTAGGTGAGAATCAATGAGCACGGGAGAACAACGGGTGAGCGGAGCAGCAGCAGCAGCAGCACGGCTCCGTGGCACTCCACGTGGAGAAGGTCGAAAGGCACGGCGGCGCGGGTCAGCGCACGATCGGCCGCGCGGTAGAGACGCCGTCCTGGGCCCTTTGAGTTTTGGAGAATAAAGAGAGTAGCCCGGGACGATTTGAGGTCAGTTGCCTTCAACCCCCGTGCCGTCAAAACCCACCCCCTGCCGTCCTGCGTCCCTCGAGCCGCTCGCAGCGTCCGTGCGAGCGCGCGTTGCGAGCGCCGCTACGAGGCAGCGATGGGTGACGTCTTCTCTCGTCCTTCTCCCTCCGACTCGCACGGCGCCCGAGGCACGTGACCGGGCGTCTGAGCGACTGCGTTCGTAGGCAGAGTCAGGCCAAGCTCTTCTCGCGAAATGCTCCCCCTCCGGGTAGCGTGTGTGTTTGCGCCGTTAATAAGCTTCAGCACAGAGCATCGGTGCAGTTCGATTTGCGCGCGTGTGGGTGGGTGGAACATCGGCGTGGTGCCGGTAATTTGAGTGAGTGTGTGTGTGTGTGCGAGGCGCTCACGTGTATTTAAACATAGATGGCCGCCGACGCGCCCGTGTCCGAGCAGCCGTGCCCCACGAGTATTGGGGCAGGGGCGGGGTGCGTTAAACACGCACACACACGCGCGCGTGTAAATACGCGCGCGTGTGTGTGTGTGTGCGTGAAGCGAGCGCCTTAGTGTTTTTTGTTGTTGTTGTTGTGAGGTGGTGTACGTGGGGAGTGTGCGGGATAACCCCGGGCGGTGGTGAGCCAGTCAGTGAACTATGTCCCTAACAGAGGGTGCTGGTGCGAGAGGGGGGAGAACACGCGATCGAACGGGGGGGCCCGGCGAGAGGCGACCAACGAGGGGGAGGAGGGAGTGGAGGGGGCGGGCCTTGGCCTCCACAATCACCATACAAATAACCCAACCGGCAATGGGTATCCATCATCATTTATACACATTCATAAATCCACCCCCTCACGTCGCTCAAGAGGAAGGGCTCACAAGTGACGTCGTCACATCTATATGATGAATGGAGCAGGCGGGGCTTCTCCGCGAATCTGGCTGTCGCCTGATTCACTCAGATTGTAAATGTTGTGCCTGTGCCCTCCGAGCACGCAAACCAGGAATGGTGCAGTACGAGTGTAACGATTCGACCACGTCATACGAAGAGCCGCTTTTAAATTTCGATTTAAAGCTTTCGTGACTGCAAGGATTCACCTTCTTTGGTTCTTTCGGTAAAGTCACCACCACGTGGATTGAGAATAAAATAATAAATTGATAAAATAAAATCGCACAATAATATTCTCACGGCGTTTCGGCCACAACACAAGCGGCCTTCTTGTGCTGTGGCCGAAACGTCGTGAGAATTTAATTGTCTTGTTTTATTTTATTAATTTATTATTTTATTCTCAATCCACGTGGTGACTTTACCGAAAGAACCAAAGAAGATGAGCCACTTTTTACTTGAAGAACTCCCACAATAAGGTGACCCGAGGCTTTGTTCTTGTCAGCCGGCCGTTATCTTCCTCCGAACGTCTCTACTCCCCGTGCTCTCCCCTTGAATATCCGTCAGCCCCCTTTCTCGAATGTTCCCTGACCCCCTTTCCCTCAGCCAATCCCCGTCCATTCCCTCTAACCGATCCAAAGCGTCGCCTCTGGCTTTCACTTCGTTTTCCCGCCTATTCTCATTCGAACATTTTTTCCTCCAATCACTTCAAGAGCCCCTGGCCTCCCGACCAATCCCTGTGGAGGCCTCTTTCCTCCAATCGGAGCCCTTGGTTTATCTTCGAACAGCCGTTAGGCTGCGCATTCGCTTGGGGTCATTTTCGGTCACTGAACGAGTAGCGAATTTGCATGTTCTGCTTTTATGACAAACATTACTAATTGGCTGTGTCGGGTGGTGGTGAGTTTAACGACACACACATTAACGCAATCTAAGCTAAAAAAAAACTACCTGTGTTATGTGTGTGTTGTGTTTTTTGTAACTTGCTGATCCCTGTGTCGGTGCGAGAGGTGGAGTGGTCGGGGTTAGAGGCGGAGTGGGCAGGGCCAGAGGTAAAGTGGGTGCGGTAGGGGCAAAGTGGGCGGGCCTAGAGTTGGAATGGGCGGGGCTAGCGGTTGAGTGGGCGGGGCCACCGCTACATGTGGATACATGGCCCACTCCAGAATCAGAATGAGAATCGGCATCCTATACTGCGGGAATCCGATTAGATTTTGACGTAAAACTTTCGTGACTTGCAGGAATTCATATTCTTGGTTCTTTCGGTAACGTCACGTAGATAGAAAATAAAAAACAAATAAAAAAATAAAAAGACGTGATCAAATAAATTAATAAAATAATAAATTTCAAATAACAAAAGCAAAATAAATCCACGACGTTACGATCGAAACGTCGTGGATTTTTTTTGCTTTCATTATTTTCAATTTGTATTTTTACTTTCATTACATTTTATCCACAAAGAAGGTACCCCGCTCCGTCCTATCGTCTCCACCATTAACTCACCCACCTACAAACTGGCCCGATATGTGTGTGAGATCCTGCTTCCTTTCACGGGCAAGACCACCTCAGCTGCACGTAACTCAGCTCACTTGGTTTCTCTAATCAAGGGCATCTCACTGCCTCCGGATAATTTGCTTGTCAGTTTCGGTGTAGTCTAGATTTGAAGCTTTCATGACTGCAAGGATCCACACTCTTTGGTTCTGTTCGGTAAAGTCACGTAAGTAAAAAATAAAAGAACAAAAAATCACGACGTTTCGGCCACAACACAAGTGGCCTTCATCAGGTGAAGGGACCGTACTGTCCAGAGGACAGCGCTGGAGTGAGTCCGGTCCCTTCACCTGATGAAGGCCACTTGTGTTGTGGCCGAAACGTCGTGATTTTTTGTTATTTTATTTTTTACCTACGTGACTTTACCGAATAAAACCAGAGTATAGTTTCGATGTAGTCTCTCTGTTCACCAATGTACCTGTACTTGACACCATTGCAATCATTGAAGACTTGGTCCAACAAGGACTGAATCCAGACGTACCAACTTTGGTAAGGCACTGCCTTACGAACACATACTTCACCTGGAATGGTACATTCTGCAAACAAAATGAGGGTACCCCAATGGGTTTTCACCCTTATCACCAGTGGTAGCGAATGCTTTCATGGATAAATTTGAGACAGATGCCATCCAGAGATCCACCCTCCGTCCTTCCTTGTGGAAGAGATACGTAGATGACACGTTCGTCATCTGGCCACATGGCCTGCCAGCACTATATCAATTTATCAACCACATCAATTCCATACACCCGTCAATCAAATTCAACATGGAAGTTGAAAAGGATGGCACGCTACCATTCCTGGATTGTATTGATCGAGAAGAGACCTTGATGGCACGTTAGGACATTCGGTCTACAGGAAAGACACCCACACGGATGCCTATCTAAAGCCTGACTCCCACCACCATCCAGCCCAAAAGAATTCCCTCATCAAAAAACTACACCATAGGGCCCGTTGTATCTCTGACCAGCACCACCTAGCCAGTGAGTTGGAGCACGTACACCAAGCCCTCAGGATGAACGGATACTCGGACCGCACAATCCGCAAAGCTGTCTCCCCAGCCATGGGGAGACAACCTTCTGAGGATCCAACCAATACCATCACTTTACCGTACATAGTAGGGGTTACCAATTTTTTTTCCAGAGTGCACAAAATCCGTGATTTAATCCCATCTGTAAAGGATGTGATCCCTGACACGCAATACCCTGGTGCCTAGAAACTGAGTTGTGGCTGCGGCAGCAGCAATTACATTGGGGAAACGGAACGACGTGTCTCGGACCGCATCCGCGAACACAAGGCGGCTCTGAAACACGGTAGGACCAATACCTCGGCCGTTGCCGATCATTGTTTTAACGCAGTGGGCTCACACCAAATGGATTTTTCCAAGACGGAGGTACTCTGCAAACCTACCAGCTACCTTCAGAGATTTGTTCATGAAGCCATATATAAACACAGACACAACTTCAACCGAGAGGATGGGTACACACTGAGCAATAATTGGTAGGATATTAGTAACCAGGTAAAGTTTTAACTGAGTGTGATGTTTTCATCCTACCTGCCTATGTCAGCTGTTACTTCCGACTCTCTGTGTGTGTCTCTCTCTCTATGCCTCTCTCTCAGATCTCTCACATGTCCTTTGGATTACACTCTCATGCTCACATGTCCTTTGGATTGCACTCTCATGCTCACATGTCACTAGGATTACACTCTCATACTCACAGGTCACTAGGATTACACTCTCATGCTCACATGTCACTAGGATTACACTCTCATACTTACACGTCACTAGGATTACACTCTCATACTGACGTGTCACTAGGATTACACTCTCATACTCACATATCACTAGGATTACACTCTCATATTCACGTGTCACTAGGATTACACTCTCATACTCACAGGTCACTAGGATTACACTCTCATGCTCACATGTCACTAGGATTACACTCTCATACTCACATGTCACTAGGATTACACTCTCATAACCACATGTCACTAGGATTACACTCTCATAACCACATGTCACTAGGATTAAACTTTCATGCTCACATGTGACTAGGATTACACTCTCATACTTACACGTCACTAGGATTACACTCTCATAACCACATGTCACTAGGATTAAACTTTCATGCTCACATGTGACTAGGATTACACTCTCATACTCACGTGTCACTAGGATTACACTCTCATACTCACATGTCACTAGGATTACACTTCTCATACTCACATGTCACTAGGATTACACTCTCATTCTCACATGTCACTAGGATTACACTCTCATACTCACATGTCACTAGGATTACACTCTCATGCTCACATGTCACTAGGATTACACTCTCATACTCACATGTCACTAGGATTACACTCTCATACTCACGTGTCACTAGGATTACACTCTCATACTCACATGTCACTAGGATTACACTTCTCATACTCACATGTCACTAGGATTACACTCTCATTCTCACATGTCACTAGGATTACACTCTCATGCTCACATGTCACTAGGATTACACTCTCATACTCACATGTCACTAGGATTACACTCTGATACTCACATGTCACTAGGATTACACTCTCATGCTCACAGGTCACTAGGATTACACTCTCATGCTCACACGTCACTAGGATTACACTCTCATACTCACATGTCACTAGGATTACACTCCCATACTCACACGTCACTAGGATTACACTCTCATGCTCACATGTCACTAGGATTACACTCTCATGCTCACATGTCACTAGGATTACACTCTCATACTCACGTGTCACTATGATTACAATCTCATACTCACATGTCACTAGGGTTACACTCTCATGCTCACATGTCACTAGGATTACACTCTCATACTCACGTCACTAGGATTACACTCTCATGCTCATGTCACTAGGATTACACTCTCATACTCACATGTCACTAGGATTACACTCTCATGCTCACGTGTCACTAGGATTACACTCTCATACTCACATGTCACTAGGATTACACTCTCATACTCACGTGTCACTATGATTACAATCTCATACTCACATGTCACTAGGATTACACTCTCATACTCACACGTCACTAGGATTACACTCTCATACTCACATGTCACTAAGATTACACTCTCATGCTCACATGTCACTAGGATTACACTCTCATACTCACATGTCACTAGGATTACACTCTCATCTCACATGTCACTAGGATTACACTCTCATGTTCACATGTCACTAGGATTACACTCTCATGCTCACACGTCACTAGGATTACACTCTCATACTCACATGTCACTAGGATTACACTCCCATACTCACACGTCACTAGGATTACACTCTCATGCTCACATGTCACTAGGATTACACTCTCATACTCACATGTCACTAGGATTACACTCTCATACTCACGTGTCACTATGATTACAATCTCATACTCACATGTCACTAGGGTTACACTCTCATGCTCACATGTCACTAGGATTACACTCTCATGCTCACATGTCACTAGGATTACACTCTCATGCTCACATGTCACTAGAATTACACTCTCATACTCACATGTCACTAGGATTACACTCTCATGCTCACGTGTCACTAGGATTACACTCTCATACTCACATGTCACTAGGATTACACTCTCATGCTCACATGTCACTAAGATTACACTCTCATACTCACATGTCACTAGGATTACACTCTCATGCTCACGTGTCACTAGGATTACACTCTCATACTCACATGTCACTAGGATTACACTCTCATACTCACGTGTCACTATGATTACAATCTCATACTCACATGTCACTAGGATTACACTCTCATACTCACACGTCACTAGGATTACACTCTCATACTCACATGTCCTAAGATTACACTCTCATGCTCACATGTCACTAGGATTACACTCTCATACTCACATGTCCTTTGGATTGCACTCTCATGCTCACATGTCACTAGGATTACACTCTCATCCTCACATGTCACTAGGATTACACTCTCATACTCACATGTCACTAGGATTACACTCTCATACTCACATGTCACTAGGATTACACTCTCATACTCACATGTCACTAGGATTACACTATTATACTCACATGTCACTAGGATTACACTCTCATACTCACATGCCACTAGGATTACACTCTCATACTCATGTCACTAGGATTACACTCTCATACTCACATGTCACTAGGATTACACTATCATGCTCACATGTCACTAGGATTACACTCTCATGTTCACATGTCACTAGGATTACAATCTCATACACACATGTCACTAGGATTACACTCTCATGCTCACACGTCACTAGGATTACACTCTCATACTGACGTGTCACTAGGATTACACTCTCATACTCACATGTCACTAGGATTACACTCTCATACTCATGTCACTAGGATTACACTCTCATACTCACACGTCACTAGGATTACACTCTCATGTTCACATGTCACTAGGATTACACTCTCATACTCACATGTCCTTTGGATTACACTCTCATACTCACATGTCACTAGGATTACACTCTCATGCTCACATGTCCTTTGGATTACACTCTCATACTCACACGTCACTAGGATTACACTCTCATACTCACATGTCACTAGGATTACACTATTATACTCACATGTCACTAGGATTACACTCTCATACTCACATGCCACTAGGATTACACTCTCATACTCATGTCACTAGGATTACACTCTCATACTCACATGTCACTAGGATTACACTATCATGCTCACATGTCACTAGGATTACACTCTCATACTCACATGTCACTAGGATTACACTCTCATACTCATGTCACTAGGATTACACTCTCATACTCACGTGTCACTATGATTACACTCTCATACTCACACGTCACTAGGATTACACTCTCATACTCACGTGTCACTAGGATTACACTCTCATACTACTCACATGTTACTAGGATTACACTCTCATACTCCCATGTCACTAGCATTACACTCTCATACTCACATGTCACTAGGATAACACTCTCATGCTCACATGTCACTAGGATTACACTCTCATACTCACATGTCACTAGGATTACACTCTCATACTCACATGTCACTAGGATTACACTCTGATACTCACATGTCACTAGGATTACACTCTCATTCTCACATGTCACTAGGATTACACTCTCATACTCATGTCACTAGGATTACACTCTCATACTCACATGTCACTAGGATTACACTCTCATACTCACATGTCACTAGGATTACACTCTCATGCTCACATGTCACTAGGATTACACTCTCATTCTCACATGTCACTAGGATTACACTCTTATACTCACATGTCACTAGGATTACACTCTCATGCTCACATGTCACTAGGATTACACTCTCATTCTCACATGTCACTAGGATTACACTCTTATACTCACATGTCACTAGGATTACACTCTCATCTCACATGTCACTAGGATTACACTCTCATGCTCACATGTCACTAGGATTACACTCTCATACTCACACGTCACTAGGATTACACTCTCATACTCACACGTCACTAGGATTACACTTTCATGCTCACATGTCACTAGGATTACACTCTCATACTCATGTCACTAGGATTACACTCTCATACTCACATGTCACTAGGATTACACTGTCATACTCACATGTCACTAGGATTACACTCTCATGTTCACATGTCACTAGGATTACACTCTCATGCTCACGTGTCACTAGGATTACACTCTCATACTCACGTGTCACTAGGATTACACTCTCATACTCACATGTCACTAGGATTACACTCTCATGCTCACATGTCCTTTGGATTACACTCTTATACTCACATGTCATTTGGATTACACTCTCATGCTCACATGCCCTTTGGATTACACTCTCATACTCACGTGCCCTTTGGATTACACTCTCATGCTCACAGAGAGAGGCACTAAGAGAGTACACACTTCCCCCATACCATTCACAAACCGATGGGATGGCAAAATGCCTAAATTGCATCGTCACATCCATGCTGTGTCACGTGTTCAATGACACCCAGACGGACTGGCACTGACGCATAGGCGGGGCCTTGGCGGCATATCGGTTGGTCCCGCAAGCGTCGACAGAATACTCTCCATTCCGCTCGATGCACGGTAGGGAACCAGATCCTCGCATTGAGCGACAGGCCCCACTTAGGCTGTGTCAGAAGTTGTCCCCTGGCCATCACAGAAACATCGCTCATCGTGCGGACAGTTACAGCGGCCGAATACCCTGGACGCGCCACGTTGATTCCAAATGTGGAGGGGAACAACCGGTTGAACACGCAAACTCCAAATATACAGCAGCAGCAGCAGGCGTCAGGGGTTGGCGTCGAACCCACGACCTCCTGTATACCAGGCGAGGTGATTAACATTTCTCCACCCGTGGCGCCCCAGATCTTGTGAGTTCATACTCACCGCCTCCACCATGTCTCCCCCGTCTCCAATGTCGGATGAAGGTCAATTCAAGGGTCTTCCAGCAACGAGGAGAGACGAAAGTTGGCACGGCTTTGTATTGAACTGAGCCGAGATATCTTTTAGAAGTAGGGGGGAGATATGCCGTGGGGGGGGGGGGGGGAGTCCCTAGTGAAGCAGTGCCCACTCACTCACCTACCCACTCATTATACCACTCACTCACCCATTCACTCACTCAATCACCCACCCACTCACCCACCCACTTACTACACCACTCACTCACTCACCAACTCACTACACCACTCACTCAATCACCCACTCACCCACCCACTTACTACACCACTCACTCACTCACCAACTCACTACACCACTCGCTCAATCACCCACCCACTCACCCACCCACTTACTACACCACTCACTCACTCACACACTCATTCACTCACTCACCAACTCACTACACCACTCACTCAATCACCCATCCACTCACCCACTCACTCACTCAGCCACTCACACACTACTCTCACACACACTCACTCATACACTCACTCACCCACTCACTCACCCACACACTCAACCCAATCGCTCACTCACCCACTGACTTGTTCAAGGCGGCCGTGTTTACTAAACTATAAACTAAACTCTTTTTTTATTTGTAGCAGCTAAGGCCCACCGAACTATGTAGATCTTTTTCAGAAGTGGCCTGGCAATCACAAATGATAGCAGATCAACGGAGTGACTGATATCATCATCATCATCATCACGTGGAAATTTATTGCAGCAAATACTCTAAATGCACGATTCTAAACGTGCAGGGATAAATCGGAGGATCCGCAGAAAAATCCACGTGACCGTGGGGAAAAAGAGAGAGAACACACAAACTCCAGATACACAGCAGCAGGCATCGTCAGCGTCAGGATCGAACCCACGATCCTCCTACGTACCAGGCGAGGTAGTCAACATCTCTGGGTGGATTTCGGTCACGGCACGAGCGATGTTGAATTACGTGGAGAGGTTCAGTCGCGCCGCCCACTCCCCTTTATTTTATCTTAGCACGCACGGACGGACGCACGGACGCGCGACCGCACAGATGGACACACGGACGGACGCACGGATGCGAAGGCAGGCACGTCCGACGTCTCGAAAACTTGCGTCGTGGTGACGAGCGGGGGGCCACACCGCTGCACAGCGGCGCACCGACTCACTCGTTTGACGGGGCTGAGTTGACCGAGAGAGCGGCAGGGGAGGCCCCAGGTACCGGTTCAGAAAAATCACCGTCGCCGGCATTGGTGGTGGTGGCCGTGCGCGGGAATCGAATCCGGGTCGCTATGGTCCATAGCGCGGTGCAGCGGTAACCGGTAACCGCTACTCACGTGCGCGCACACGCACACGTGCATGCGATAGACGTTTCGCCCCTGCCCCTACTACAGTAGAAGCCCCATTTTTTTTATTTCCACGTGGCAATGGTGGCCATTTTAAACCCCATGACAGCATGTCGCTACGGTAACGGCGGCCATTTCAAACACCACAACGGTAGAATGTTGCTACGGTAATGGCGGCCATTTTAAACTTAAAGATGGTAGAACGTCGCTACGGTAACCATTTGAAACCCCATGAGAGTAGATTGTTGCTACGGTAACGGTGGCCATTTTAAACCCCAAGACGGTAGAATTTTGCTATGCTAACAGTGGCCATTTAAAATTGCACGACAGCAGATTGTCTCTACGGTAACCGTTTTTAACTCCTCGACAGTAGAATGTCACTACGGTAAAACGTGGCCATTTTAAACTGCACGACAGTAGATTGTCGCTACGGTAACCATTGTTAACTCCACGACAGTAGACTGCACGATGGGTAACGGCGGCCATTTGAAACCCCATGACAGCAGACAGTCGCTACGGTAACGGCGGCCATTTTAAACCCCATGACAGCAAAAAGTCGCTACGGTAACGGCGGCCATTTGAAAACCCATGACAGCAGACAGTTGCTACGGTAACGGCGGCCATTTGAAACCCCATGACAGCAGACAGTTGCTATGGTAACGGCGGCCATTTTAAACCCCATGACAGCAGACAGTCGCTACGGTAACGGCGGCCACTTGAAACCCCATGACAGGAGACAGTCGCTACGGTAACGGCAGCCATTTTAAACCCCATGACAGCAGACAGTCGCTACGGTAACGGCGGCCATTTTAAACCCCATGACAGGAGACAGTCGCTACGGTAACGGAGGCCATTTGAAACCCCATGACAGCAGTCGCTACGGCAACGGTGGCCATTTGAAACCCCATGACAGGAGACAGTCGCTATGGTAACGGCAGCCATTTTAAACCCCATGACAGCAGACAGCGCTACGGTAACAGCGGCCATTTTAAACCCCATGACAGGAGACAGTCGCTATGGTAACGGCGGCCATTTGAAACCCCATGACAGCAGACAGTCGCTATGGCAACGGCGGCCATTTTAAACCCCATGACAGCAGACAGTTGCTACGGTAACGGCGGCCATTTTAAACCCCATGACAGGAGACAGTCGCTACGGTAACGGAGGCCATTTGAAACCCCATGACAGCAGTCGCTACGGCAACGGTGGCCATTTGAAACCCCATGACAGGAGACTGTCGCTATGGTAACGGCAGCCATTTTAAACCCCATGACAGCAGACAGCGCTACGGTAACAGCGGCCATTTTAAACCCCATGACAGGAGACAGTCGCTACGGTAACGGCGGCCATTTGAAACCCCATGACAGCAGACAGTCGCTATGGCAACGGCGGCCATTTTAAACCCCATGACAGGAGACAGTCGCTATGGTAACGGCAGCCATTTTAAACCCCATGACAGCAGACAGCGCTACGGTAACAGCGGCCATTTTAAACCCCATGACAGGAGACAGTCGCTACGGTAACGGCGGCCATTTGAAACCCCATGACAGCAGACAGTCGCTATGGCAACGGCGGCCATTTTAAACCCCATGACAGCAGACAGTCGCTACGGCAACGGTGGCCATTTTAAACCCCATGATAGGAGAATGTTGCTACGGTGGCGGCCATTTTAACACCACAACAGTAGAATGTCGCTACGGTAACCATTTAAAACCACATGACAGTAGATTGTCGCTATGGTAACGGCGGTCATTTTAAACCCTAAGATGGTAGAATGTCGTCACAGCGAAGGCTGGCATTTTAACTTTGCTTTACTGCGGTCACTTCAACACCAAACATACGCGTTAACTACACACACACACACACACGCGCGCGCGTTACCCATCGCAACGCTACTACAGTAGCCATTATAACTATTTTAACTATTGTGGTGATGTCGGTGGTGGGGGTGGTTGTGGTGGTTGTGGAGGCTGTGGTGATGCCTGCGGTGATGGCGGTGGTTGTGGTGGTGGCTGTGGTGATGCCTGTGGTGGTGGTGGCAGTGGTTGTGGTGGTTGCAGTGGATGTGGCTGCGGTGATGGCGGTGGTTGTGGCGGCTGCGGTTGTGGCGGCTGCGGTGATGGCGGTGGTGTTGGCGGTGACCATGGTGACATCTCCACCCCCGCCCCGCGCCCCTCCGCCCCTCTCTACTGAGCGAGCGAGTCGCTCGCTCTGACGGGGCCGAACCCCAGCGGCGTGCGGATGTTGCGCCGATCCTTCTCCGCCTCCAGCTCCTCGTCGTAGTGCTCGTCGTCGTCATCCGCTCCACCTCCACCTCCTCCTCCTCCTCCTCGCCCTCTCCCACCTCGTCGCCCGCCGCCGTAGCAGTCGCCCTCCCCGTCGACGTCGTCGTCGTCGTCGTCGGCGTCGTCGCGAGCAAACTCCCCGTTGTCGCAGCCCACCCCGCTCTCGCTGCGGGCGTCCTCGTCCTCCTCGTCCTCCTCGTCCTCGTCGTCCCCGGAGCGGCTCCCCCTGGCCGACGACGAGGGCCCGGGGCTGCCGCCGCCGCCGCCGCCGCCGTCGTCCGAACCGCCGGCGCTGCTGCCCCGCGGGCTGGAGGGGCGCGACACCGCCGGGGACGGGGGCACCGACGCGGGGCGGGGGTAGCGGAAGCCGGACGTCTGGTGCGGAAGGGGAGGTGGGGGTGGGAGAGGGGGAGGCAAGAGGAGGAGGTGAGGGGGGGGGGGGGAGTTTGCACGTGGTCAGCGCACCGCACTATGAACCCGGCAAACCCGAGTTCCATTCGCGCTGTTGGCCACCAACACCGGCGATGGGTGTGGAGGGAGCGGAGGGAGGGGAGCGGAGGGAGGGGAGAGAGGGAGGGGAGGGAAGGGAAGGGAGGGAGGTAGTGGAGGGAGGGAGCAGAGAGAGGGGAGGGAAGAAGGGAGGGAGGGAGGTAGTGGAGGGAGGGGAGGGAGGGAGGGGAGGGAGGTAGTGGAGGGAGGCGTGGGAAGGGAGAGAGGAAGGGGAGGGAGGGAGCAGAGGGAGGGAGGGAGGGGAGGGAGGGAGCAGAGGGAGGGGAGGGAGGGAGGGGAGGGAGGGAGCGAATGGAGGGAGGGGAGTGGAGGGAGGGAGGTAGTGGAGGGAGGGGAGTGGAGGGAGAGATGGAGAGGAGGGAGGGAGAGAGGGAGGGGAGGGAGGGAGCGAATGGAGGGAGGGGAGGGGAGGGAGCGAATGGAGGGAGGGGAGTGGAGGGAGTGGAGGGAGTGGAGGGAGGGGAGGGAGGGAGCGAATGGAGGGAGGGGAGTGGAGGGAGAAGAAGGAGACTCACCTCCTCATACTCAGAGAGTTCGTACTTGAACGTGTCAGGAAAGGCCTTGGACAGGGCCATGTGACGAGCGTGGGAATAATACTACACACACACAGACACAAATTCCCCGTAAGCCTTGAAAGACTGTGGGGGCAAGTGGTGTTAGCGAGCACACACAGTGAGACACAGCTACACACATGCAGAGTTACACACACAGCTACAATCACACAACTACACAATAACAACCACCATTCACCACTAAGTGGCGGTGACATCGCCACGACGCTTGTGCCAGGCCATGTCCACGGTGAGACCACGTGAAGTATCGAACGCCCGCCGGCAGGAGGTCACGGGGCAGACCCAGGTGCCACGGGTTGACTGACTGAGATGACTGAGATGACTAGCTGATGCACCACCTGTGCCCCCTAGTGTGGCAACCTGCTGTGCTTTAGCCACCCGGCACTCCGCTCGTTGTTGTGAGCGTTCCTCCTTCGTTGTTGTTGGAGGGCGACTTCCTCCAACTACCCAGTGGCGTCCTTCACGAGCCTCCTCCACAGAGGCCGATCTTGACACCGCTGGTACCAGTCATCGCAAAGTCCACTCAGCTCCACGTCCTCCTGTACCACGTCACTCCATCTCTTTTCTAGCCCGTGACGTGCCTGTTTAGCCCCCTCTATCAAGCCGAAACAAAAGCTGTTTGGGCATGCGGTGGCTGGGCATGCGGGCTACATGACCCAGCCAACGCAGCCTTGCCTGCTGGAGGAGCTCACTGAGGATTTGTGAGCTCATCACACAATCCAGCCTGGTTAAACCCAGGATGGATCGTAGGCAGGCTAGCCTAAATGTTTCTAACTGGCGAAGATGTTCCATTAGGGGGGAGTCCACATTTCGCAAGCGTAGAGAAGAGTGTGTGGAGCGACAGACCAGAGAGCTTCCATACAGCGTTACACAAATGATGAAAAGATAATGATTCGGAGTGAGACCTCTGCTTTCAAACCGGAGCCAGTCATGAGCACACTGCCCATGTATGGGAAATGCTCCACTCCCTCCACAACTGCCCCATCACCAATTGGGAGTTGTGGGGGTGGAGTGTCTGATGGTACAAAATACCCAGGCAGGTGCTTAGTTTTGTTGGAGCTGATGGTAAGGCCCCACCTCTTAGTGGCACGCTCCAAGTTCAGCAGCACTGCCTCCAACTCCTCCTCTGAGTGAGGAGAAATCACCAGATCATCGGCATACGTAACATGGTTGAACAATAGGTAGCCGTCCCTTGACCGCACCCGGGCATCAATCACCCTCCGATTGTATCTGTACCAAATGGAAATTCCTCCGGTAGAACCATCGAAGGCTTCATGAACTACGTGGTCAAAATAGATGTTAACTAATGTGGGAGCCAGAAGACATCCCCGTCGCATGCTACGGTGAACAGAAAATGGCTCTGACTCCCGGCGACGTGGCTTTACCCGGGCCCACACACTATCATGACGGTCCTTAATTATCTTGAGCAGAGAGTCAGGGACTCCGAAAGCATGAAGAACAACCCAGAGCCCAGGCCTACTGATGGTATCATAGGCCTTGACAAGGTCAATAAAGCAAAGATGTAGGTCTTGTTGAAATTCCCTACACCTCTGCTGTAACAGGCGGGAAGAAAAAATGGCATCCGTGCAGGACCGCCCCTTTCTGAAACCACACCGGGGCTCCGCAAGCCTCTCCTCAGCGTGCCTGGCGAGGCGATGTTGAATAATCCTTGCTAGGACCTTTCCCGGCACGCTGACGAGTGATATGCCCCTGTAGTTGTTACAGTCTGTGCGGTCCCCCTTCTTAAAGAGGGGGACCACCAGGGCATCCTTCGAATCCTGTGGAACCCGTCCACTGGTCCAGACTGTTGTTATGATGTCATGTAGGACAGTTTGTGCACAAACGCCACCCTCCCTCAGCATTTCGCTTGGGAGATCATCTCTGCCCGCTGCCTTTCCTCGTCTCAGACTCCGGATCGCCTTTAGTACTTCCTCAACAGATGGCACCTCAGCCAGCCACTCACAAGGGGTGAAGACTTCTTCCAATATTTGAGGCACCGCAGCTTCAGCAGGGCCATCCCCATTTTGTCCCACGCTTTCCAGGCTGAGGGATTTTCCCTCCCCCAGGACCTCACAGAAATGCTCAGCAAATCTGCAAACCTGTTCCTGGGGGTCAGAGCTTGGATCACTGTTCTTTCACCGAATGATGGTGATAGGTGTGGCACTATAAGTAATTCTTTTGATGGAATTAAACAGCGATTTGTGATCGCAAGCCACTGAGGTAGACTCCATCTCCTTAGCAACCCGCGACCCCCACCCATCCTTGCCTCACGGCTCTCTGAACCTCCGAGGGAAGGCTGCGGTAAGCCTCCTCACATTCTCTGACGTAGAATGCTGTAGACGATTAGAGTGGGCCTGTCGCTTTTTCTCAACCATCCTGAATACCTCCTCTGTCAGCCAGGGTCTCTCGGGAGGTCTGGACCGCGTACCCAAGGCAGCCATTGCAGCTGCATGAGTCACAGTCCTAAACCTCGCCCATTTCCCCTCGACATCAGGAGTGGGGGACGATGCAAACCCCAGCTGCAAGCTGTAATTAAATTCTTGCTTGCAACTTTCATCAGCTAGCCGAGACCAGGCCGCTATGGGTTTGAATGGGGTCCTGGGCATACACCCACCAACAGAGTGGAAGAATGGCAGGCGCATCTTACAGATGACAAGTCGATGGTCAGTGGGCAGATCAACTCCATGGCAGGTCCTGGTGTCAAAGACATGGGCCCGCATCTGCTGTTCCGTCGCTATGTAGTCCAGCAGATGTTCTTGCTTGGACCCGCCATGCATCCATGATGTTGTGCGGATGGGCCGATGCCAGAACAGCGTGTTGGTAATTACAAGCCCATGGGCTGCACAAAAGCTTAGCAGCCTCCTGCCGTTGTTATTGAGCTGATCTGGCCCATGCCTTTCAATCACTCCAGACCAGGTGCCAGCATCATGACCAACTTGGACATTGAAGTCACCCAACAAGATGACTCTACCCCGAGGGGCCACTTTAGCCAGCACCTGTGACAGGAGGTCATAGAAGGCATCTGACTCATCGGCTTTGCCTGCATCCCTCTACTGATGTTCGTGTTCTGTGGGGGCATAAGTAACCACGACTACCACTCCTCACCTCTGGTTGATGGGAAGGTGAGCCCAAAGTAGCCTGGGGCTTACAGCTTCCCACACCTCACCACCACTCTCCCATGCCCCCTTCATTCTTTTGCTCAGAAGAAGAGCCACTCCCTGTTGTTTGGCAGTCTCCTGCCCCGAGAAGAGGACTGTCCACCCCTCATGGTGGCAGGAGCCATAGCTGGTCCACCGGACGTCCAAAATACCACAGAGATCCAGGCAATACTGGTCCAGCCCCTGACAGAAGAGTGGCAGCCTCTCCTCCGCAGTGAGCGTGTGATCATTCCACGTGGCCACACGTAGTGGTTTTTTGCTGTTTCTGGAGGAGCCCCGAGGGTAAGGATTCAGTCTCCTGGCTCCGCCAAATGGGGTTTGGCCAGGAGACGTCATGGATACCTGTCCCCCCGGGGCCTCTGGCACAAGCTTATTAGTTAGATATATATATTTTTTTCGTGGTTTAGTGGTTCTTGGATTGAAGGTGGAGGGGTTACCGGCTCCTCACACCCACCCAGAGCCCCCTTTGGCCGCTGTGGTGGCTACAAACGCCATGAGGGGAATGGCCAATCGCAATTGGCCCTCCCCCCATGGCACTGCCCAACACAGCGTTGCCGTCCTGCACCAACGAGGAGCTACACAAACACAGCTACACACAGACACACACACACAACGACACACACAGAGTTACACACACATTACGGCAAACACAGCTACATGCAACACAGCTACACACACAGCTACACACAGACACACACACACACAATGACACACACAGAGTTACACACACATTACGGCAAACACAGCTACATGCAACACAGCTACACACACAGCTAAACACAGACACACACAACTACACACACAGAGTTACACACACAGTAACACACACAGCTACACACACAGAGTTACACACACACACAGATAAACACAGACACATACACAACTACAGTTACACACACAGTAACACAAATACAGCTACACGCTTCACAGCTGTACACACAGCTAAACACAGACACACACAACGACACACACAGAGTTACACACACAGTTACACACACAGTAACACAAATACAGCTACACGCTACACAGCTGTACACACAGCTAAACACAGACACACACAACGACACACACAGAGTTACACACACAGTTACACACACAGTAACACAAATACAGCTACACGCTACACAGCTGTACACACAGCTAAACACAGACACACACACACGCAACGACACACGCAGAGTTACACAAACACAGCTACACACA
Source organism: Petromyzon marinus (assembly GCF_048934315.1). NCBI lineage: Eukaryota > Metazoa > Chordata > Hyperoartia > Petromyzontiformes > Petromyzontidae > Petromyzon > Petromyzon marinus. Next base: position 73,538 of record NW_027423171.1, read on the forward strand.
CACACAGTTAAGTAGATACAGACGCAGTTACATCGACACAAACTGGTATCTACCAAACCTCCCCTACCACCCCTCGCCGACCCTGGCAATGCCCCTCCATCTGTGTACCCCCTCCGTCCACCCCCCCCTCCATCGACTCCCTTCCGTGTACCCCCTCCGTGTACCCCCTCCGTCTACCCCCCCCCCCCCCCCGCCGCGTACCTTGCCCAGGTATCTCCAGTCCAGCAGGTCCGAAAGGCGCTCCGTGCGGTTGCGCTGGATGATTCGCTGTCGCCGCGTCTGCTGCGAGAAGCTGTAGAGGAAGGAGGTGAGCTGGTTGCAAGACTCGTCCGCAGAACGGTAGCGCCGGTCCAGGATGTAGATCCCTGGTGGGGGGGGGGGGGGGGGGGGCAGAGGTTCACGATGGCCGAGTCCGCGGGTTAGGCAGGGGAGGGTCGTGAGCGGCCGAGTTGGTGTGGGTTGAAGAACTCGTGTGTGTGTGAGTCTGTGCTAAATTTTCCATCGTTGTTGAGCATTAATTAAATGAAGGTGGAGGGGTTACCAGCCTGTCGCACCCGTCCAGAGCCCCCCATTTGGCCGCTGTGGTGGTCACAGACGCCATGAGGGAAGAGGCCAATCGGAATTGGCCCTCCCCCCACAGCACTGTCCACGACAGAGTTGCCGTCCGGCACCACGAGGAGGTAGGGGGTTGTTTTGCCGGAGACAGGCGTCAATGACGTCTCCTGGCCAAACCCTATTTGGCGGAGCCAGGAGACTGAATCTTTACCCTCGGGGCTCCTCCAGAAACAGCAAAAAGCCACTACGTGTGGCCATGTGTAATGTTCGAAAGCTCACTGCGGAGGAGAGGCTGCCACTCCTCTGTCGGGAGCTGGACCGGTACCGCCTGGATCTCTGTGGCATTCAGGAGGTCCGGTGGACCGGCTCTGGCTCCTGCCACCATGAGGGGTAGACAGTCCTCTACTCGGGGCAGCAGACTGCCAAACAACAGGGTGTGGCTCTTCTTCTGAACAAAAGAATGAAGGGGGAGCGTGGCGGTGAGGTGTGGGAAGCTGTAAGCCCCAGGCTACTTTGGGCTCGCCTTCTCATCAACCAGAGGCGAGGAGTGGTGGTGGTGGTTATTTATGCCCCCACTGAAGACAAACATCGGTGGAGGAATGCAGGCAAGGCTCATGAGTCAGATGCCTTCTATTACCTCCTGTCAAAGGTGCTAGCTAAAGTGGCCCCTCAGGTTAGAGTCATCTTGATGGGTGACTTCAATGCCCGAGTTGGTAATGATGCTAGCACCTGGTCTGGAGTAATTAGAAGGCATGGGCCAGATCAGCTCAATAACAACGGCAGGAGGTTGCTATATTTTTGTGCAGCCCATGGGGCTTGTAATTATGAATACGCTGTTCCAGCATCGGTGCATCCACAAAACATCATGGGATGCATGCCGGGTCCAAGCAAGAACATCTGCTGGACTACATGGTGACGGAACAGTGGATGCGGGCCCATGTCCTTGACACCAGGACCTACCGTGGAGCTGATCTGCCCACTGACCATCGACTTGTCATCTGTAAGATGCGCCTGCCATTCTTCCACTCCAATGGTGGGTGTACACCCAGGACCCCATTAAAACCCTTAGTGGCATGGTCTCAGCTAGCTGATGAAAGTTGCAAGTGAGAATTTAATCATCGCTTGCAGCTGGGGTTGGCATCGTCCCCCACTCCTCCTGGTGTCGAGGGGAAATGGGCAAGGTTTAGGACTGTGACTCATGCAGCTGCAATGGCTGCTTTGGGTACATGGTCCAGACCTCCCCAAAGACCCTGGCTGACAGAAGAGGTGTTTAAGCTAGCCCAATAAAAAAGTGACAGGCCCACTCTAATCGTCTACAGCATCCCACGTTGGAGAATGAGGAGGCTTACCGCAGCCTTCACTCAGAGGTTTGGAGAGCCGTGAAGCGCTGCAAGGATGGGTGGTGGTCACGGGTTGCTGAGGAAATGGAGTCTGCCTCAATGGCCCGCGATCACAAATCGCTCTTTAATTCCATAAAAAAGTAACCTGCAGCGCCACACCTATTACCATCATTAGGGGAAAGAACGGTGATCCAATCTACGACCCCCAGGAACAGGTTTGCAGATTTGCTGAGCATTTCTCTGAGGTCCTGGGGGAGGGGACATCCCTCAGCCTGGAAAACATCGTGGCACAAAATGGGGATGGCCCTGCCGAGGCTGCGGTGGCTCAAATATTTGAAGAAGTCACCCTCTGTGAGTGGCTGGCTGAGTTGCCATCTGTTGAGGAAGTACTGAGGGCGATCCAGACTCTGAGACCAGGAAATACACCGGGCAGAGATGATCACCCAAGCAAAATGCTGAGGGAGGGTGGCGTTTATGCACAGACTGCCCTACATGACATCATAACAAGTCTGGACCACTGAACAAGTTTCGCAGGACTGGAAGGATGCCCTGGTGGTCCCCCTCTTTAAGAAGGGGGACCCCCCTCTTTAAGAAGGGGGACCGCACAGACTGTAACAACTACAGGGGCATCTCACTCCTCAGTGTGCCGGGAAAGGTCCTGGCAAGGGTTATTCAACATCGCCTCGCCAGGCACGCTGAAAAGAGGCTTGCGGAGCCCCAATGCGGTTTCAGGAAAGGGCGCTCTTGCACAGATGCCATATTTTCTGTCCGTCTGCTACAGCAGAGGTGTAGGGAATTCCAACAAGACCTACATCTCTGCTTTATTGACCTGGTCAAGGCCTATGATACCATCAGTAGGCCTGGGCTCTGGGTAGTTCTTCGTGCTTTTGGAGTCCCTGACCACCTGTTCACAATCATTAAGGACCTTCATGATGGTGATCGGGCCCGGGTAAAATTATGTGGCTGAGAGTCAGAGCCATTCCCTGTTCACCTTGGGGTGCGACAGGGATGTACTCTGGCTCCCACATCATTTAACATCTATTTCGACCACGTAGTTCGTGAAGCCTACAATAGCTGTACTGGAGGAATTTCAATCTGGTACAGATACAATGGGAGGCTGATCGATACCCGGGTGCGGTCAAGGTATGGCTCCCTATTGCTCAACCATGTTACGTATGGCGATGATCTGGTAATTGCTGCTCACTCAGAGGAGGAGTTGGAGGCTCTGCTGCTGAACCTGGAGCTTGCCACTAAGAGGTGGGGCCTTACCATCAGCCCCAACAAAACTAAGCACCTGCCAGGGTATTTTGTACCATCGGACACTCCACCCCCACAACTCCCAATTGGTGATGGGGCAGTTGTGGAGAGAGTGGAGAGTTTCCCATACCTGGCCAGTGTGCTTATGACTGGCTCCAGTTTAACAGGAGAGGTCTCACTTCCTAATCAGTTGAGTGGCAATATCTTTTCATCGGTTGCGTAACGCTGTGTGGAAGCTACCTGGTCTGTCGCTCCGCACTAAGCTTCAGGTCTTCTCGGCCACAGTCATTCCCTCCCTTCTCTACGCTTGCGAAACGTGGACCACCCTAATGGAACATCTTCGCCGGTTAAAAACATTTAGGCTGGCCTGCCTTCGATCCATCCTGGGTTTATCCAGGGTGGATTGTGTGAGGAGCTCACAAATCCTTGAAAGATCTGGGCAAAGTCCCACCACCCCCACCACCACCGCCACCACCACCCTCACCCCAACCCCCACCCCTCCCACCCTCACCACCACCACCCCCACCACCACCCCCACCACCACCCCCACCACCACCACCCCCACCCTCACCCCAACCCCCACCCCCCCCACCCCCACCACCACCACCACCACCCCCACCCACCCCCACCACCACCACCACCACCACCCCCACCACCACCACCCCTCCCACCACCACCACCCCCACCACCACCACCCCTCCCACCACCACCACCCCCACCACCACCACCACCACTACCCCAACCCCCACCCCCAGAAGCTGTGCCCCGCAACTTCACCGGCTGCTGTGAGCGGCGGTGTGGGCGGTGCGGGTGGTGTGGGCGGTGTGGGCGGTGTGGGTGGTGTGGGTGGTGTGGGTGGTGTGTGGGCGGTGTGGGCGGTGTGGGTGGTGTGGGTGGTGTGGGTGCTGTGGGTGCTGTGGGTGGTGTGGGTGGTGTGGGTGGTGTGGGTGGTGCGGGTGGTGTGGGCGGTGTGGGTGGTGTGGGTGGTGTGTGGTGTGTGGTGTGTGGGTGCTGTGGGTGGTGTGGGTGGTGTGGGTGGTGTGGGTGGTGTGGGTGGTGTGGGTGGTGTGGGTGGTGTGGGTGGTGTGGGTGCTCACCGTACGACATGGGGTCTGCTACGTGCTCCCCCATGAAGCAGCCGAAGCCGGAGAGGTTGGTGGAGATGCTCGGAATGCCCATGACGGTACACTCAGCTGCGTCACAAGAGACACGCGGAGACACACAGAGACACACAGAGACACGTGTAGAGACACACAGAGACACACAGAGACACGCGGAGACACGTGTAGAGACACACAGAGACACGCGGAGACACACAGAGACACGTGTAGAGACACACAGAGACACACAGAGACACGCGGAGACACACAGAGACACGTGTAGAGACACACAGAGACACACAGAGACACGCAGAGACACACAGAGACACACAGAGACACACAGAGACACGTGTAGAGACACACAGCGACACGCGGAGACACACAGAGACACGTGTAGAGACACACAAAGACACACCGAGACACACAGAGACACGTGTAGAGACACAAAGAGACAGACAAAGACACGTGTAGAGACACAAAGAGACAACGTGTAGAGACACACAGAGACACACAGAGACATGTGTAGAGACACACAGAGACACGTGTCTCTACACGTGTAGAGACACGTGTAGAGACACACAGAGACACGTGTGAGACACACAGAGACACGTGTAGAGACACACAGAGACACGTGTAGAGACACACAGAGACACGTGTAGAGACACACAGAGACACACAGAGACACGTGTAGAGACACACAGAGACACACAGAGACACGTGTAGAGACACAAAGAGACAACGTGTAGAGACACACAGAGACATGTGTAGACACACACAGAGACACACAGAGACCTGTGTAGAGACACACAGAGACACGTGTCTCTACACGTATAGAGACACGTGTAGAGACACGTGTAGAGACACGTGTAGAGACACACAGAGACACGTGTGAGACACACAGAGACACGTGTAGAGACACACAGAGACACGTGTAGAGACACACAGAGACACGTGTAGAGACACACAGAGACACACGTGTCTCTGTGTGTCTCTACACGGGTCTCTGTGTGTCTCTGTGTGTCTCACACAGACGTGAACCCCCTGAGACCCCCCCACTCACCTGGTGTGTACCCCCAGGGCTCGTAGTAGGAGGGGAACACCCCGAGGTGGCAGCCGCGCACAAAGTCGTCGTAGTCCATGGGCAGCAGTGGGGAGGTGGAGGAGAGGAACTCCGGGTGGAAGATGATCTGGGTAGAGACCCAGACGCAGACCCAGACTCAGGCCCAGACCCAGACTCAGACTCAGACTCCCTGTCTCCCTGTCTCCCTGTCTCCCTGTCTCTCCGCCCCCCTGTCTGTCTCCCTGTCTCCCTCCCTGTCTCTTTGTCTCCCTGTCTGTCTCCCTGTCTCCCTGTCTGTCTCCCTGTCTCCCTGTCTCCCCGTCTGTCTCTCTATCTCCCCGTCTGTCTCCCCGTCTGTCCACTGTCTGTCTCTCTATCTCCCTGTCTATCTCTCTATCTCCCTGTCTGTCTCCCTGTCTGTATCTCTATCTCCCTGTCTGTCTCACTATCTGTCTCTCTATCTCCCTGTCTGTCTCTCTATCGCCCTGTCTGTCTCCCTATCTGTCTCTCTATCTCCCTGTCTGTCTCACTATCTCCCCGTCTGTCTCCCCGTCTGTCTCTCTGTCTCCCCGTCTGTCTCTCTGTCTCCCCGTCTGTCTCCCCGTCTGTCTCACTATCTCCCCATCTGTCTCACTGTCTCCCCGTCTGTCTCACTGTCTCCCCGTCTGTCTCTCTGTCTCCCCGTCTGTCTCTCTGTCTCCCCATCTGTCTCTCTGTCTCCCCGTCTGTCTCTCTGTCTCCCCGTCTGTCTCACTGTCTCCCCGTCTGTCTCACTGTCTCCCCGTCTGTCTCTCTGTCTCCCCGTCTGTCTCTCTGTCTCCCCGTCTGTCTCCCTCCCTGTCTCCCCGTCTGTCTCACTGTCTCCCCGTCTGTCTCTCTGTCTCCCCGTCTGTCTCTCTGTCTCCCCGTCTGTCTCTCTGTCTCCCCGTCTGTCTCCCCGTCTGTCTCACTGTCTGTCTCACTGTCTCCCCGTCTGTCTCCCTCCCTGTCTCCCCGTCTCCCCGTGACCCCTCACCTTGACCCGGTCCGCAGGGTCGTTGAAGATTCCGATGCGGCGAATGTTGCTGAGCACCGGGTCAGAGGCATCGTCCAACATGTTGTGTGTGCACACAGGGGGCAGAGACTGCCTCTGTCACAACAACAACCACAACAACGAATGAGTGCCTGGTGTAGCGGTGTGTGTGTAGTAGTAAGCATCGCCACTGGGGAGACAAGGGCGGCCTGGCGTGGTGCTGGCCACCCACCCCCCTCTGTGTGTGCCACAGTGCCGGTAGCCTTCATAGGCGCTGCTGCTGCTGCTGCTGCCCGCTACTAACAGCACTTGCCCCGACAGTCTGAGTGGGCTACCTGGGGGAGCTTTACCTGGGCGCCATGGCAGCTAGGAGATGTTGACTACCTCGCCCGGTACGCAGGAGGTCGTGGGTTCCATCCCGACCCTGACGACGCCTGCTGCTGCTGCTGTATATTTGTGTGTGTGGCTAGGAGATGTTGACTACCTCGCCTGGTGCGCAGGAGGTCGTGGGTTCCATCCCGACCCTGACGACGCCTGCTGCTGTGTTTGTGGAGTCTGCATCTCTCTCATCATCATCACCATCATCATCATCACGGTGGCTAGGAGATGTTGACTACCTCTCCTGGTACGCAGGAGGTCGTGGGTTCCATCCCGACCCTGACGACGTTAAGAATGTGTGTGTCTCTCTCCGTGGTCACGTGGATTTGACTCCAGGCCCTCTGGGGTTTCCCCTCCACATTCAGAATCAACGTCACCACTCGTTCAGAGCGTTTGGCCTCTGCTGTAAATGTCCACGTGATGACGATGATGATGATGACGTCAGAGCTGCTATCATTTGTGATGGGCCAGGTCGCTTCTGCAAAAGAGCTACAAAGCAGCTCAGTGCGGCTTAGCTGGTGAAATAAAAATATTGTTTAGTGTCTAGTATGGGTCTAAATTAGTATAGGTCTCTATGAGTGTGGATCTCTATGAGTGTGGGTCTCTATGAGTGTGGGTCTCTATGAGTATGAGTCTCTATGAGTATGGGTCTCTATGAGTATGCATCTCTATGAGTGTGGGTCTCTATGACTATGAGTCTCTATGAGAATGGGTCTCTATGAGTGTGGGTCTCTATGAGTGTGGGTTTCTATGAGTGTGGGTCTCTAAGAGTGTGGGTCTCTATGAGTGTGGGTCTCTATGAGTGTGAGTCTCTATGAGTATGGGTCTCTATGAGTATGGGTCTCTATGAGTATGGGTCTCTATGGTATGGGTCTCTATGAGTGTGGGTCTCTATGAGTGTGGGTCTCTATGAGTGTGGGTCTCTATGAGTGTGGGTCTCTATGAGTGTGGGTCTCTATTAGCATAGGTCTCTATGAGTATGGGTCTCTATGAGTGTGGGTCTCTATGAGTGTGGGTCTCTATGAGTATGGGTCTCTCTGAGTGTGGGTCTCTATGAGTATGGGTCTCTATGAGTACGAGTCTCTATGAGTATGGGTCTCTATGAGTATGGGTCTCTATGAGTGTGGGTCTCTATGGGTCTGTATGGGTCTCTGTGGGTCTCTATGGTTCTCTATGGGTCTCTGTGGGTCTCTATGGGTCTCTGTGGGTCTCTATGGGTCTCTATGGGCCTCTGTGGGTCTCTATGTGTCTCTATGGGTCTCTGTGGGACAGGTCACTTCTGAACAAGAGGTACACAGCTAATTGGGGCCTTACATCTGGCAAGATAAAAGTGGTTTAGTTTTAGTAAAGTTTATTGTAGTAGAGTGTAAAATGTAGTGCAGAGTATAGTGTTGTATAGTATAGTGTATTATAGTGTAGTGTATAGTGTAGTGTATAGTGTAGTGTATAGTGTAGTGTATAGTGTAGTGTATAGTAGTGTAGTTTATAGTAGTGTAGTGTATAGTAGTGTATAGTAGTGTAGTGCATAGTGTAGTGTATAGTGTAGTGTATAGTGTAGTGTATAGTAGTGTATAGTATAGTGTACAGTAGTGTATAGTGTAGTGTATAGTAGTGTATAGTGTAGTGTATAGGGTAGTGTATAGTAGTGTATAGTGTAGTGTATAGTAGTGTATAGTGTAGTGTATAGTAGTGTATAGTGTAGTGTATAGTGTAGTGTATAGTAGTGTAGTGTATAGTGTAGTGTGTAGTATATAGTAGTGTATAGTGTAGTGTATAGTGTAGTGTATAGTGTAGTGTATAGTGTATAGTAGTGTAGTATATAGTAGTGTAGTGTATAGTAGTGTAGTGTATAGTGTAGTGTGTAGTATATAGTAGTGTATAGTATATAGTAGTGTATAGTGTAGTGTATAGTGTAGTGTATAGTGTAGTGTATAGTGTATAGTAGTGTAGTGTACAGTAGTGTAGTGTATAGTGTAGTGTAGTGTATAGTGTAGTGTATAGTGTAGTGTATAGTGTAGTGTATAGTAGTGTCATGTGTAGTGTAGTTTATAGTAGTGTAGTGTATAGTGTAGTGTATAGTAGTGTAGTGTATAGTGTAGTGTATAGTGTAGTGTATAGTAGTGTAGTGTATAGTGTAGTGTGTAGTGTAGTGTGTAGTGTATAGTGTAGTGTATAGTGTAGTGTATAGTGTAGTGTATAGTGTAGTGTATAGTGTAGTGTATAGTGTAGTTTGGTACCTGTGTGGCGAAGATTGCTCTCTTCATCAAGTTGAAGTCCTCTTTATCCAGCATGGTCTCCATGTCTGGCATGGAGCCTCTGAATATCACCGCCACAGTCACAGCCAGTCACTCTTAGTCACTCATAGTCACTCATAGTCACTCATAGTCACTCATAGTCACTCTTAGTCACTCATAGTCAGTCACTCATAGTCACTCATAGTCACTCTTAGTCACTCATAGTCATAGTCACTCATAGTCACTCATAGTCATAGTCACTCATAGTCACTCATAGTCATAGTCACTCATAGTCACTCATAGTCATAGTCACTCATAGTCACTCATAGTCATAGTCACTCATACTCATAGTCACTCATAGTCATAGTCACTCATAGTCACTCATAGTCATAGTCACTCATAGTCATAGTCACTCATAGTCACTCATAGTCACTCATAGTCATAGTCACTCATACTCATAGTCACTCATAGTCATAGTCACTCATAGTCACTCAGTCACTCATAGTCACTCATAGTCATAGTCACTCATAGTCATAGTCACTCATAGTCACTCATAGTCATAGCCACTCAGTCACTCATAGTCACTCATAGTCACTCATAGTCATAGTCACTCATAGTCACTCATAGTCATAGTCACTCATACTCATAGTCACTCATAGTCACTCATAGTCATAGCCACTCAGTCACTCATAGTCATAGTCACTCATAGTCACTCATAGTCATAGCCACTCAGTCACTCATAGTCACTCATAGTCAGTCACTCATAGTCACTCATAGTCATAGTCACTCAGTCACTCATAGTCATAGTCACCATAGTCATAGTCACTCATAGTCACTCATAGTCACTCATAGTCACAGTCACCATAGTCATAGTCACTCATAGTCATAGTCACCATAGTCATAGTCACTCATAGTCACTCAGTCACTCATAGTCACCATAGTCATCGTCACCATAGTCATCGTCACAGTCACTCATAGTCACTCATAGTCACTCATAGTCACAGTCACCATGGTCATAGTCACAGTCAATCATAGTCTGTATCTATGTATGTGTGTCTGTGTCTCTCTGCGTCTTGTCTGTGTGTCTGTGTGTCTATGTGTGTGTGTGTCTGTGTGTGTCTGTGTGTGTGTCTGTGTGGCCTCAAGGTGCACATGGCCTGGCACAAGCGTCGTGGTGACGTCACCGCCACTTAGTGGCGAATGGCGGTTGTTGTTGTGTCTGTGTGTGTCTATGTCTGTGTCTCTGTGTCTGTGTGTCTATGTGGCTGGGTCATGTAGCCCGCATGCCCAGCCACCGCATGCCCAGCCACCGCATGCCGAAACAGCTTTTGTTTGGCCGGATTGAGGGGGCTAAGCGGGCGCGGCACGGGCTAGAGAAGAGATGGAGTGATGTGGTACAGGAGGACGTGGAGCTGAGTGGACTTGCCGATGACTGGTACCAGCGGTGTCAAGATCGGCCTCTGTGGAGGAGGCTCGTGAAGGATGCTACTGGGCAGTTGGAGGCAGTAGCCCTCCAACAACAACGGAGGGCGGAGGAGCGACGCTCAGAACAACGAGCGGAGCGCCGGGTGGCTAAAGCACAGCAGGTTGGCACAGTAGGGGGCACAGGTGGTGCATCAGCCAGTCATCTCAGTCAGTCGACCCGTGGCACCTGGGTCTGCCCCGTGACCTCCTGCCAGCGGGCGTTCGACACTTCACGTGGCCTCAGGGTGCACATAGCCTGGCACAAGCGTCGTGGTGACGTCACCACCACTTAGTGGCGAAAGGCGGTTGTTGTTGTTGTTGTCTGTGAGTGTGTGTCTGTGTCTGCGTGTGTGTCTGCGTGTGTCTGTGTGTGTGTATCTGCGTGTGTGTGTGTATCTGCGTTTGTGTGTGTGTCTGCGTGTGTGTGTGTCTGTGTGTCTGTGTTTCTGTGTGTGTGTGTCTGTGTGTGTGTCTGTGTCTGCGTGTGTGTGTCTGTGTCTGCGTGTGTGTGTCTGTGTCTGCGTGTGTGTCTGTGTGTGTGTGTGTGTCTGTGTGTGTGTGTGTCTGTGTGTCTGTGTGTGTGTGTCTGTGTGTGTGTGTCTGTGTGTGTGTGTGTCTGTGTGTGTGTGTCTGTGTGTCTGTGTGTGTGTGTCTGTGTGTGTGTGTCTGAGTGTGTCTGTGTGTGTCTGTGTGTGTGTCTGTGTGTGTGTGTCTGTGTGTGTGCGTCTCTGTGGACTCACGCGAGCAGCGACTCGTACAGCTTCTTGCCAAACTTCTCCTTCACCAGGTGAGCCGTATCCCTGGTTAGTGAACAACAACCATCACAGCCACAACAACAACTGCCATCAACAACAGCCAACATCAAAAACAACCGTTGACTGTTGTGCCAGGCTAGGTGCAGGAGGAAGTGGTCACTGGACAGACCCTGCAGGTGCCATGGGTTGACTGCTGTGCCAGGCTAGGTGCAGGAGGTCACGGGACAGACCCAGCAGGTGCCATGGGTTGTACTGCTGTGCCAGGCTAGGTGCAGGAGGAGGTCACGGGACAGACCCAGCAGGTGCCATGGGTTGTACTGCTGTGCCAGGCCAGGTGCAGCAGGAGGAGGTCACGTGACAGACCCAGCAGGTGCCATGGGCTGACTGCTGTGCCAGGCTAGGTGCAGCTGTTTCCCCTACTGTGCCAACTTTCTGCGGCTTTATCCGCCCGGCGCTCCGCTCGTTGTTGTGAGCAGCGTCGCTCCTCTGCCCCTCCGCTGTTGTCGCTGGAGGGGCGACTGCCTCCAACTGCCCAGCAGCCTCACGGTGCACCTAGCCTGGCACTGTCCAGCAGCAGCGCCCTTCACGAGCCTCCTCCACAGAGGCCGATCTCGACACCGCCGGCAAGTCCACTCAGCTCCACGTCCTCCCCCTCACCATTGAATTGATAAAAGCTACCATACTGCCTCTACTTGATTATTGTGACATCGTGTATAAATCAGCCCCCAGTACTGTACTGAAGAAGCTTGATTTCATCTATCACTCGGCCTTAAGATTTGCATTGAACTTCCCATATAGGACTCACCACTGCGATCTCTACATTGGGTCAAACTTAACATCTCTTAATGATCGACGGCTTGTGCACCAGATCTTATTTATTCACGAGGTACTTACAAAGAAATCCGCAGACTACCTGCTGCTGGATCTCCTCACTGTTTCGAAGAACCAATGTGACCTAAGGTCTTCGCTCATTTACCAGCTTCACATTCCCTATTGCCGTACAAATACCGGAGGAAGAGCCTTTGCTGTTGATGCCCCCGGGGTCTGGAACGCTTTCGCCAATAAACTGCAACTTGGATCACACTATACCTGTGAGATCTTCACTCGAAAAACTGCTCTAGAGGAGCTGTACACCGCTAGCTGCCACTGCCATGCAGGGTGGCCTGCAATGAAACGTATCGCTCCGGATGACCGCCGCATTCAGCATGAGCTTGAGTTTTGATTACAGTGCGCTGATCTTTAAAGGTGCATTGAAAAATGTTTGATTCTCCTGCCGTTATGGAGTGACTCAGGCTGCCAGCTATGGCCGCAAAGTTTGGTCGTACGTGTTACGTGCAGATCGTTCATTGCGACATTTAAAATCACAGCTCACGAGACCACCGTCACACGTCGCTTTCATGGATTTATTTTCGGCGATCTCCAAAAACGTTTTGGTGAGGCCGCGCTTTGTTTGATGAGGCACAGAGTTAGCGCGATAACTTTCATCTTTTTCGATGTGAAGCTTTCGTGACTGCAGGGATTAATATTCTTGGTTCTTTCGGTAAAGTCACCACCACGTAGATAGGGAAACAATACAATAATAAAAATATAAAACAATACAATTATTGTAAAACAATAAAATTGTTCTTCTTTGGTTCTTTCGGTAAAGTCACCACCACGTAGAAGGGAAACAATAAAATAATAAAAATATAAAACAATAAAATTATTGTAAAACAATAAAATTATTGTAAAACAATAAAATTGTTATTCTTGGTTCTTTCGGTAAAGTAACCACCGCATAGATAGAAACAATAAAATAATTAAACATAATAAAATAAAATTGAATTTCTCGCGACGTTTCTGCCACAACACAAGTAGCCTTGCTCAGGTGAAGAGACACGACTGTCCAGAAGGACAGCGCGTGAGTGAACACTGCCAAGCAAGGACGGCGCCCCTCACCACCACCACCACCCCCGTGCCCCTCCCCCTCACCACCCCCCCCTCACCCCCCCCATGCCCCCCCCCACCCCCCGTGCCCCCCCCCCCTCACTACCACCCCCTGCTACACCCCCCCCCTCACCAGAGCTGCTTCCGCACCGCCTGCCCCTTGAGGGTCTCCACGTTGAAGTTGTTGGTCTTGGCAGGCATGATGAAGAACACCACCACCGTGACGTCACAGCGATTCACCTGCACCACCAACAACAACAACCACACCATCAACAATCACCACCACAACATCAACAACAACATGAACAACAACCACAACAACATCATCAACAACAACAACATCATCAACAACAACATGAACAACAACCACAACAACATCATCAACAACATCATCAACAACAACATCAACAACAACATCATCAACAACAATAACCACAATGACTCTGGCTCCGGTTTAGTGGTAGTAGTGGTAGTAGTGGTGGTATTAGTGGTGGTAGTAGTGGTAGTAGTAGTGGTAGTAGTGGTAGTAGTAGTGGTAGTAGTGGTAGTAGTGGTAGTGGTAGTAGTGGTAGTGGTAGTAGTGGTAGCAGTTGTGGTAGTAGTGGTAGTAGTAGTGGTAGTAGTGGTGGTAGTGGTGGTAGTGGTGGTAGTAGTGGTGGTAGTGGTGGTAGTAGTAGTGGTAGTAGTAGTGGTGGTAGTAGTGGTGGTAGTAGTAGTGGTGGTAGTAGTGGTAGTAGTGGTGGTAGTAGTAGTGGTAGTGGTGGTAGTAGTGGTAGTAGTAGTGGTAGTAGTGGTGGTAGTAGTGGTGGTAGTAGTGGTGGTAGTAGTAGTGGTAGTAGTAGTGGTAGTGGTGGTAGTAGTGGTGGTAGTAGTAGTGGTAGTGGTGGTAGTAGTGGTGGTAGTAGTGGTGGTAGTAGTAGTGGTGGTAGTAGTGGTGGTAGTAGTGGTAGTAGTGGTAGTAGTAGTAGTGGTGGTAGTGGTGGTAGTAGTGGTGGTAGTAGTGGTGGTAGTGGTGGTGGTAGTAGTGGTAGTAGTGGTGGTAGTGGTGGTAGTGGTGGTAGTAGTGGTGGTAGTAGTGGTAGTGGTGGTAGTAGTGGTAGTAGTGGTGGTAGTAGTGGTGGTAGTAGTAGTGGTAGTAGTAGTGGTAGTAGTAGTGGTGGTAGTAGTGGTGGTAGTAGTGGTAGTGGTGGTAGTGGTGGTAGTAGTGGTGGTAGTGGTGGTAGTGGTGGTAGTAGTGGTGGTAGTGGTGGTAGTAGTGGTAGTGGTGGTGGTAGTGGTGGTAGTAGTGGTAGTAGTGGTGGTAGTGGTGGTAGTAGTGGTAGTAGTGGTGGTAGTGGTGGTAGTAGTGGTAGTAGTGGTGGTAGTAGTAGTGGTAGTAGTGGTGGTAGTAGTAGTGGTAGTAGTAGTGGTAGTGGTGGTAGTGGTGGTAGTAGTGGTGGTAGTGGTGGTAGTAGTGCTGGTTCTTTCGGTAAAGTCACCACCACGTAGATAGAGAAACAATAAAATAATAAAAATATAAACCAATAAAATTTATCACGACGTTTCGACTGCAACACAAGAAGCAATCATCATCAGGTGTGAAAACCACCACGTAGAAGGGAAACAATAAAATAATAAAAATATAAAACAATAAAATTCTCACGACGTTTCGACTGCAACACAAGAAGCAATCATCATCAGGTGTGAAAAGCACGGCAAGAACATTTGAAAAAAGTGGCGGTTATGTTTTAATGACGTTAAAAATAACCGGCACTTTTTTCAAATTTTTAATGACGTTAAAATTAAGCGCCACTTTTTTTCAAATTTTTTATGATGTTAAAAATAACCGCCACTTTTTTTCAAATTTTTAATAACGTTAAAAATAACCGCCACTTTTTTTCAAATTTTTAATGACGTTAAAAATAACCGCCACTTTTTTTCAAATTTTTAATGACGTTAAAAATAACCGCCACTTTTTTTCAAATTTTCTTGCCGTGCTTTTCACACCTGATGATGATTGCTGCTTCTTGTGTTGCAGTCGAAACGTCGCGAGAATTTTATCGTTTCATATTTTAATTTTTTTCGTTCGTTAACTTTCTGCACGGACGTTTCTGCCGTGCCGAGCGAAGCTGAACACGGCGTCGAAGGTCACACAGCCAGGATTGTTGGGGGTTGTTGCTAGTGGGAGGACACGCTGGTCGTTTATCTTGACGTTGCGACGATGTAAGTTGGATGGATGCGGATCAGGCGTGAAAAGGGGGCGATTGTTGATTTGGACGTTGAGAGTTGAAGCGATCCATCGACTGGGAAAGTGCTGAGCCGTTTTCGATACACGGCCACACACCACAGTACACAGTCACAGGTACACAGTCACAGGTACACAGTCACAGGTACACAGTCACAGGTACACAGTCACACACCACAGTACACAGTCACAGGTACACAGTCACAGGTACACAGTCACGACGTCTTGGGTTACGACGTCTTGGGGTACGACGTCTTGGGGTACGACGTCTTGGGGTACGACGCCTTGGGGTACGACTTCTTGGGGTACAACGTCTTGGGGTATGACGCCTTGGGGTACGACTTCTTGGGTTACGACGTCTTGGGGTACGACGTCTTGGGGTACGACGTCTTGGGTACGACGTCTTGGGGTACGACTTCTTGGGGTACGACGTCTTGGGGTACGACGTCTTGTTGAGGTACGACGTCTTGGGGTACGACGTCTTGGGGTACGACTTCTTGGGTTACGACGTCTTGGGGTACGACGCCTTGCTTGGGGTACGACGCCTTGGGGTACGACGTCTTGGGGTACGACGCCTTGGGGTACAACGTCTTGGGGTACAACGTCTTGGGGTACGACGTCTTGGGTACGACGCCTTGGGGTACAACGTCTCGGGGTACGACGTCTCGGGGTACGACGCCTTGGGGTACGACGTCTTGGGGTACGACGCCTTGGGGTACGACGCCTTGGGGTACGACGTCTTGGGGTACGACATCTTGGGGTAAGACGTCTTGGGGTACGAAGTCTTGGGTACGACGTCTTGGGTACGACGTCTTGGGGTACGACGTCTTGGGGTACGACGCCTTGGGGTACGACGTCTTGGGTACGACGTCTTGGGTACGACGTCTTGGGGTACGACGCCTTGGGGTACGACGTCTTGGGGTACGACATCTTGGGGTAAGACGTCTTGGGGTACGAAGTCTTGGGTACGACGTCTTGGGTACGACGTCTTGGGGTACGACGCCTTGGGGTACGACGCCTTGGGGTACGACGTCTTGGGTACGACGTCTTGGGGTACGACGTCTTGCTTGGGGTACGACGTCTTGGGGTACGAAGTCTTGGGTACGACGTCTTGGGGTACGACGTCTTGCTTGGGGTATGACGTCTTGCTTGGGGTACGACGTCTTGGGGTACGACGTCTTGAGGTACGACGTCTTGGGGTACGAAGTCTTGGGTACGACGTCTTGGGGTACGACGCCTTGGGGTACGACGTCTTGGGTACGACGTCTTGGGGTACGACGTCTTGGGTACGACGTCTTGGGGTACGACGTCTTGGGGTACGACGTCTTGGGTACGACGTCTTGGGGTACGACGCCTTGGGGTACGACGTCTTGGGGTACGACGCCTTGGGGTACGACGCCTTGGGGTACGACGTCTTGGGGTACGACGTCTTGGGGTAAGACGTCTTGGCGTACGAAGTCTTGGGTATGACGTCTTGGGTACGACGTCTTGGGTACGACGTCTTGGGGTACGACGTCTTGCTTGGGGTACGACGTCTTGGGGTACGACGCCTTGCTTGGGGTACGTCTTGGGGTACGACGTCTTGGGTACGACGTCTTGGGGTACGACGTCTTGCTTGGGGTACGACGTCTTGGGGTACGACTTCTTGGGGTACGACGTCTTGGGGTACGACGTCTTGCTTGGGGTACGTCTTGGGGTACGACGTTTTGGGGTACGACGTCTTGGGGTACGACGTCTTGCTTGGGGTACGACGTCTTGGGGTACAACGTCTTGGGGTACGACGTCTTGGGTACGACGTCTTGGGTACGACGTCTTGGGGTACGAAGTCTTGGGTACGACGTCTTGGGGTACGACGCCTTGGGGTACGACGTCTTGGGTACGACGTTTTGGGGTACGACGTCTTGGGGTACGACGTCTTGGGTACGACGTCTTGGGGTACGACGTCTTGGGGTAAGACGTCTTGGGGTACGAAGTCTTGGGTATGACGTCTTGGGTACGACGTCTTGGGGTACGACGTTTTGGGGTACGACGTCTTGGGGTACGACGTCTTGGGGTACGACGTCTTGGGGTACGACGTCTTGGGGTACGTCTTGCTTGGGGTACGACGTCTTGGGGTATGACGTCTTGGGGTACGACGCCTTGGGGTACGACGTCTTGGGGTACGACGTCTTGGGGTACGACGTCATGTGATACGTCTTGCTTGGGGTACGACGTCTTGCTTGGGGTACGACGTCTTGGGGTACGACGTCTTGGGGTACAACGTCTTGGGGTACGACGCCTTGGGGTACGACGTCTTGGGGTACGACGTCTTGCTTGGGGTACGACGTCTTGGGGTACGACGTCTTGGGGTACGACGTCTTGGGGTACGACGCCTTGGGGTACGACGCCTTGGGGTACGACGTCTTGGGGTACGACGTCTTGCTTGGGGTACGAGGCGTTTGCTAGAACTTGTATGGGTCGGGATGAGTCACCGTCCACGGTACCCGCGCACACAACAACACGGTTACGGCTCTAACAAGCCGTAAGAGTGTTGCGTGGAATGACCAGACAGTGTCACACTTCAGGAACATTCTTAGAAGAAGGCAAAAACAAACTTCCAATGGGCAGGTTTTTAGTCAAACTCAAACCTGGTGAGCCTCAACCCGGTCCAAGTCAAGAAAAAAAGACAGAAAGAAATTAGAAAACCCACCTCCCCCCCCCCCCCCCACAGAATTTCAGCTTCCTGAAGTTTTAATGGAAGGGGACTCTCCTTGCAAAAAATATCATCTCCCCCTCCTCCGGCTCCTCCTCCCCTTCCTCACCACCATCCCCGTAGGCTATCAACTCCTCTCAGCAAGCTACATTGTATTTTTATTTCAATTTACTAAAATGTATTCGTGCATTTATTTTAATGCACGTATGCATTTTCAGTAATAAGTAGTGTCTACATTATTTCATACGGCCACATTAACGTACAACGTGCCATCTGAAAATATCATTTCTCATACTCTGGAACGGATTATTTCCGCTTGTGTTGTGGCCGAAACGTCGTGAGAATATTATTGTGTTATTTTATTTTATCAATTTATTATTTTATTCTCATTCCACGTGGTGGTGACTTTACCGAAAGAACCAAAGAAGATGAATCATTGCAGTCACGAAAGCTTTAAATCGATATTTTATTCTCATTCTACGTGGTGGTGACTTTACCGAAAGAACTAAAGAAGATGAATCGTTGCAGTCACGAAAGATTTAAATCGAAACTCTACACTACACCACTATTCACTACACTATACACTACACTACTATACACTACTATACACTACACTACTATACCCTACACTATACACTACACTATACACTACACTATACACTACACTATTCACTACACTACTATACACTACACTATACTATACACTACACTATACTATACACTACACTACTATACACTACACTATACACTACACTATACACTACACTATACACTACACTATTCACTACACTATTCACTACACTACTATACACTACACTATACACTACACTATACACTACACTATACACTACACTATTCACTACACTACTATACACTACTACACTACACTATACACTACACTATACACTACACTATACACTACACTATACACTACACTATACACTACATTATACACTACACTATACACTACACTATACACTACACTATACACTATACACTACACTATACACTACACTATACACTACATTATACACTACACTATACACTACACTATACACTACATTATACACTACACTATACACTACACTATACACTACACTATTCACTACACTACTATACACTACACTACTACACACTACTATATTGTCAGAGCGCGTGTCCGCCAACCGATGGCGTCCAGTTCAACAGCCTGACTCTCTCTAAATCATTCCTGAAGTTAACATTTGTCGAACGTCACCCCGGGCCTGAAATCCTGGCTCCGCTCCCCGGGTGTAGAAAGCCTTTTGTAAGGTGAAGGGCAGTGACAATAGTGTGGGATGAGGGCTTTTTCGGGTGGTTAGGTGGACAAGAGCTGTTGTTGTTGATGGGTGTGCCGGGCGAAAGCAGTGTTGGCGAGTCGATGGAGGTAACTTGGTGGTGATGACTGGAAGGACCAAAGGCCTCGGGAATCTTGATTGATGGGCATCGGCCTGTAGGGCGGTGCTCGATTCAGGTCTCTGCCGGGGTTTTTGGAAGTGGGATTGATTGCCGATGATTTCCAGATGGCCGGAATGAGGTTGCACTGGGGGTGAGGCGCTAGCGGTGGAGGCGAGGTGTTCGAGGTGGGGCATCGCTATGCCATCGGGGCCAACTGCGGAATCATTTTTGGCTTTTCTGACGGCTAGTTTCACCTCCTTCAAGGCGAAATTGGGGAGGGGGGCGTTGTTTTATTGGTAGTTCCTTGATTTGACGGAGTTTTTTTGACGGGTGGATTTATTGGAAGAGTGTGGGGAGACCGATGAGAAGAGTTTGTTGAAGTTGTTGGCGATGTTATTATTGTTCTTCTTTGGTTCTTTCGGTAAAGTCACGTAGAATGAGAATAAAATAATAAATTGATAAAATAAAATAACACTGATATTCTCACGACGTTTCGGACTTTTAATAAAGTTGAGGCTTAAAAGGCCGTGATCTGAACGTGGCTCTTTCACTCCAGCGCTGTCCTACCAGACAGTCTCGTCCCCTTCACCTGATGAAGGCCGCTTGTGTTGTGGCCGAAACGTCGTGAGAATATTATTGTGTTATTTTATTTTATCAATTTATGATTTTATTCTCATTCTACGTGACTTTACCGAAAGAACCAAAGAAGATGAATCATTGCAGTCACGAAAGCTTTAAATCGAAAGTTATTATTGTTGTTGTTTATGATGGATTTGTTGTTGAAAGTGATTCGTGAAATTTGGGTGGTGGTTTGGAGTGTCCGTCTAAGGCTTCGGTGGTCTTCCAGAGTTTTTTCTGAGTTTTGGGCGACGGTCAAAAGATTCAACAAACTCGTGCCAGCGTTCTGTTTCGTCTCGATGGATTAGCTTTGTGATTTCAATATTGAAGGCCGTGATTTGTGGTGATGTAGGATTTTCAGTCCTAACAGTGTATCCCGAGCAAGGTGGTGGTAGTGGTGGTAGTAGTGGTAGTAGTAGCAGTGGTAGTGGTGGTGGTAGTGGTAGTAGTAGTAGTGGTGGTAGTAGTGGTGGTGGTAGTGGTAGTAGTGGTAGTGGTGGTAGTGGTGGTGGTGACCTTGAGGGGGTAGTGGTGGTGGTAGTGGTGGTGGTAGTGGTGGTGGTAGTGGTGACCTTGAGGAGAAAGTGGGGTGGTAGTGGTGGTAGTGGTGGTGGTAGTGGTGGTAGTGGTGGTGGTAGTGGTGGTAGTGGTGGTGGTAGTGGTGGTAGTAGTAGTGGTGGTGGTAGTAGTGGTGGTGGTAGTAGTGGTGGTGACCTTGAGGAGGTAGTGGTGTTGGTAGTGGTGGTGGTAGTGGTGACCTTGAGGAGGTAGTGGTGTTGGTAGTAGTGGTGGTAGTGGTGACCTTGAGGAGGTAGTGGTGGTGGTAGTGGTGGTGGTGACCTTGAGGAGGTAGTGGTGTTGGTAGTGGTGGTGGTAGTGGTGACCTTGAGGAGGTAGTGGTGTTGGTAGTAGTGGTGGTAGTGGTGACCTTGAGGAGGTAGTGGTGGTGGTAGTGGTGGTGGTGACCTTGAGGAGGTAGTGGTGGTGGTAGTGGGGGTGGTGACCTTGAGGAGGTAGTGGTGGTGGTAGTGGGGGTGGTGGTGGTGACCTTGAGGAGGTAGTGGTGGTGGTGGTGACCTTGAGGAGGTAGTGGTGGTGGTAGTGGTGGTGGTGACCTTGAGGAGGTAGTGGTGGTGGTAGTGGTGGTGGTAGTGGTGGTGGTGGTGGTGACCTTGAGGAGGTAGTGGTGGTGGTAGTGGTGGTGGTAGTGGTAGTGGTGGTGGTAGTGGTGACCTTGAGGAGGTAGTGGTGGTGGTAGTGGTGGTGGTAGTGGTGGTGGTAGTGGTGACCTTGAGGAGGTAGTGGTGTTGGTAGTGTTGGTGGTGGTGGTGACCTTGAGGAGGTAGTTAAGCCGAGCGAGAGATTCGATGAAGAGGTCGGCTCCCTTGTTAGAGAATTCGTAGCGACCCGCGATGAAGAAGTACAGAGTCTTCTCTAGATTAAAGTCCATGTGTCTGCACAGCCACAACCACACAACACCACAACCACACAGCTACAGCACCACCACACAGCTACAACACTACCACACAGCTACAGCACCACCACACAGCTACAACACTACCACACAGCACCACCACACAGCTACAGCACCACCACACAGCTACAACACTACCACACAGCACCACCACACAACTACAGCACCACCACACAGCTACAACACCACCACAACCACTCAGCTACAACACCACCACACACCACCACACAGCTACAGCACCACCACACAGCTACAGCACCACCACAACCACACACCACCACACAGCTACAGCACCACAGCTACAACACTACCACACAACTACAGCACCACCACACAGCTACAGCTACAACACCACCACACAGCTACAGCTACAACACCACACAGCTACAACACCACCACACAGCACCACCACACAGCTACAGCACCACCACACAGCTACAACACCACCACCACACAGCACCACCACACAGCTACAGCACCACCACACAGCACCACCACACAGCACCACACAGCACCACACAGCTACAACACCACCACACAGCACCACCACACAGCTACAGCACCACCACAACCGCACACCACCACACAGCTACAACACCACCACAACCACCCAACCACACAGCTACAACACCACCACACAGCTACAGCACCACCACAACCACACAACCACACACCACCACACAGCTACAGCACCACCACACAGCACCACCACACAGCTACAACACCACCACAACCACACACCACCACACAGCTACAACACTACCACACACCACCACAACCACACAACTACAACACCACCACACAGCTACAGCACCACCACACAGCTATAACACTACCACAACCACACAACCACACACCACCACAACCACACATCTACAACACCACCACACAGCTACAACACCACCACACAGCTACAACACCACAGCTACAACACCACCACACAACTACAACACCACCACACAGCTACAGCACCACAACCACACAGCTACAACACCACCACACAGCTACAGCACCACCACACAGCTACAACACCACCACACAGCTACAGCACCACAACCACACAGCTACAACACCACCACACAGCTACAGCACCACCACACAGCTACAACACCACCACAACCACACAGCACCACGACACAACCACACAGCAACACCACCACCACCACAACCACTACACAACCACACAGCTTCACAACCACACAGCTACACAATCATAACCGCACAACTACAACCACGCAGCTACACCACCACCGTCGGGGTAGGGGAGCGAGCAGGTGAGTGACTGAGCTGGTGAGTGACTGAGCAGGCGAGTGACTGAGCTGGTGAGTGACTGAGCAGGTGAGTGACTGAGCTGGCGAGTGACTGAGCAGGTGAGTGACTGAGCAGGCGAGTGACTCAGCAGGTGAGTGACTGAGCAGGCGAGTGACTGAGCAGGCGAGTGACTGAGCAGGCGAGTGACTGAGCAGGCGAGTGACTGAGCAGGCGAGTGACTGAGCAGGCGAGTGACTGAGCAGGCGAGTGACTGAGCTGGTGAGTGACTCAGCACGCGAGTGACTCAGCAGATGAGTGACTGAGCAGGTGAGTGACTGAGCTGGTGAGTGACTCAGCACGCGAGTGACTGAGCAGGCGAGTGACTGAGCAGGCGGGTGACTGAGCTGGTGAGTGACTCAGCACGCGAGTGACTCAGCAGGTGAGTGACTGAGCTGGCGAGTGACTGAGCTGGTGAGTGACTCAGCACGCGAGTGACTCAGCAGGCGAGTGACTCAGCAGGCGAGTGACTCAGCAGGCGAGTGACTCAGCAGGTGAGTGACTGAGCAGGTGAGTGACTGAGCAGGTGAGTGACTGAGCAGGCGAGTGACTGAGCAGGTGAGTGACTGAGCAGGTGAGTGACTGAGCAGACGAGTGACTCAGCAGGCGAGTGACTCAGCTGGTGAGTGACTGAGCAGGTGAGTGACTCAGCAGGTGAGTGACTCAGCTGGTGAGTGACTGAGCAGGTGAGTGACTCAGCAGGTGAGTGACTGAGCAGGTGAGTGACTGAGCAGGCGAGTGACTGAGCTGGTGAGTGACTGAGCTGGTGAGTGACTCAGCAGGTGAGTGACTGAGCAGGCGAGTGACTGAGCAGGCGAGTGCCTCAGCAGGTGAGTGACTGAGCTGGTGAGTGACTGAGCTGGCGAGTGACTGAGCTGCCGAGTGATTGAGCTGGTGAGTGACTGAGCAGGCGAGTGACTGAGCTGGCGAGTGACTGAGCAGGTGAGTGACTGAGCTGGTGAGTGACTGAGCAGGCGAGTGACTCAGCAGGTGAGTGACTGAGCAGGCGAGTGACTGAGCAGGTGAGTGGCTCAGCCGGCGAGTGACTGAGCAGGCGAGTGACTCAGCAGGTGAGTGACTGAGCAGGCGAGTGACTGAGCTGGTGGGTGACTGAGCAGGTGAGTGACTGAGCAGGTGAGTGACTGAACAGGTGAGTGACTCAGCAGGCGAGTGACTGAGCTGGTGAGTAACTGAGCAGGCGAGTGACTGAGCAGGCGAGTGACTCAGCAGGCGAGTGACTGAGCAGGCGAGTGACTCAGCAGGCGAGTGACTGAGCAGGCGAGTGACTGAGAAGGCGAGTGACTGAGCAGGCGAGTGACTCAGCAGGCGAGTGACTGAGCTGCCGAGTGACTCAGCAGGTGAGTGACTGAGCTGCCGAGTGACTGAGCAGGTGAGTGACTGAGCAGGCGAGTGACTGAGCTGCCGAGTGACTCAGCAGGTGAGTGACTCAGCTGCCGAGTGACTGAGCTGGTGAGTGACTGAGCTGGTGAGTGACTCAGCAGGTGAGTGACTGAGCAGGCGAGTGACTGAGCAGGCGAGTGCCTCAGCAGGTGAGTGACTGAGCTGGTGAGTGACTGAGCTGGCGAGTGACTGAGCTGCCGAGTGATTGAGCTGGTGAGTGACTGAGCAGGCGAGTGACTGAGCTGGCGAGTGACTGAGCAGGTGAGTGACTGAGCTGGTGAGTGACTGAGCAGGCGAGTGACTCAGCAGGTGAGTGACTGAGCAGGCGAGTGACTGAGCAGGTGAGTGGCTCAGCAGGCGAGTGACTGAGCAGGCGAGTGACTCAGCAGGTGAGTGACTGAGCAGGCGAGTGACTGAGCTGGTGGGTGACTGAGCAGGTGAGTGACTGAGCAGGTGAGTGACTGAGCAGGTGAGTGACTCAGCAGGCGAGTGACTGAGCTGGTGAGTAACTGAGCAGGCGAGTGACTGAGCAGGCGAGTGACTCAGCAGGCGAGTGACTGAGTAGGCGAGTGACTGAGAAGGCGAGTGACTGAGCAGGCGAGTGACTCAGCAGGCGAGTGACTGAGCTGCCGAGTGACTGAGCAGGTGAGTGACTGAGCTGCCGAGTGACTGAGCAGGTGAGTGACTGAGGAGGCGAGTGACTTGAGCTGCCGAGTGACTCAGCAGGTGAGTGACTCAACTGCCGAGTGACTGAGCTGGTGAGTGACTGAGTTGGTGAGTGACTCAGCAGGTGAGTGACTGAGCAGGCGAGTGACTGAGCAGGCGAGTGACTGAGCAGGCGGGTGACTCAGCAGGTGAGTGACTGAGCTGGCGAGTGACTGAGCTGGTGAGTGACTGAGCAGGTGAGTGACTCAGCAGGTGAGTGACTGAGCTGGCGAGTGACTGAGCTGGTGAGTGACTGAGCAGATGAGTGACTCAGCAGGTGAGTGACTGAGCAGGCGAGTGACTGAGCTGGTGAGTGACTCAGCAGGCGAGTGACTGAGCAGGTGAGTGACTCAGCAGGTGAGTGACTGAGCTGGTGAGTGACTGAGCAGGCGAGTGACTGAGCTGGTGAGTGACTGAGCAGGCGAGTGACTCAGCAGGTGAGTGACTGAGCAGGCGAGTGACTGAGCAGGTGAGTGACTGAGCAGGCGAGTGACTCAGCAGGCGAGTGACTGAGCAGGCGAGTGACTGAGCAGGTGAGTGACTGAGCTGGCGAGTGAATGAGCTGGTGAGTGACTGAGCAGGCGAGTGACTCAGCAGGTGAGTCACTGAGCAGGTGAGTGACTGAGCTGGCGAGTGACTGAGCTGGTGAGTGACTCAGCAGGCGAGTGACTGAGCAGGTGAGTGACTGAGCAGGTGAGTGACTGAGCAGACGAGTGACTCAGCAGGCGAGTGACTCAGCTGGTGAGTGACTGAGCAGGTGAGTGACTCAGCAGGTGAGTGACTCAGCTGGTGAGTGACTGAGCAGGTGAGTGACTCAGCAGGTGAGTGACTGAGCAGGTGAGTGACTGAGCAGGCGAGTGACTGAGCTGGTGAGTGACTGAGCTGGTGAGTGACTCAGCAGGTGAGTGACTGAGCAGGCGAGTGACTGAGCAGGCGAGTGCCTCAGCAGGTGAGTGACTGAGCTGGTGAGTGACTGAGCTGGCGAGTGACTGAGCTGCCGAGTGATTGAGCTGGTGAGTGACTGAGCAGGCGAGTGACTGAGCTGGCGAGTGACTGAGCAGGTGAGTGACTGAGCTGGTGAGTGACTGAGCAGGCGAGTGACTCAGCAGGTGAGTGACTGAGCTGCCGAGTGACTCAGCAGGTGAGTGACTCAGCTGCCGAGTGACTGAGCTGGTGAGTGACTGAGCTGGTGAGTGACTCAGCAGGTGATTGACTGAGCAGGCGAGTGACTGAGCAGGCGAGTGACTGAGCAGGCGGGTGACTCAGCAGGTGAGTGACTGAGCTGGTGAGTGACTGAGCAGGTGAGTGACTCAGCAGGTGAGTGACTGAGCTGGCGAGTGACTGAGCTGGTGAGTGACTGAGCAGATGAGTGACTCAGCAGGTGAGTGACTCAGCACGCGAGTGACTGAGCAGGCGAGTGACTGAGCAGGCGGGTGACTGAGCTGGTGAGTGACTCAGCACGCGAGTGACTCAGCAGGTGAGTGACTGAGCTGGCGAGTGACTGAGCTGGTGAGTGACTCAGCACGCGAGTGACTCAGCAGGCGAGTGACTCAGCAGGCGAGTGACTCAGCAGGCGAGTGACTCAGCAGGTGAGTGACTGAGCAGGTGAGAGACTGAGCAGGTGAGTGACTGAGCAGGCGAGTGACTGAGCAGGTGAGTGACTGAGCAGGTGAGTGACTGAGCAGACGAGTCACTCAGCAGGCGAGTGACTCAGCTGGTGAGTGACTGAGAAGGTGAGTGACTCAGCAGGTGAGTGACTCAGCTGGTGAGTGACTGAGCAGGTGAGTGACTCAGCAGGTGAGTGACTGAGCAGGTGAGTGACTGAGCAGGCGAGTGACTGAGCTGGTGAGTGACTGAGCTGGTGAGTGACTCAGCAGGTGAGTGACTGAGCAGGCGAGTGACTGAGCAGGCGAGTGCCTCAGCAGGTGAGTGACTGAGCTGGTGAGTGACTGAGCTGGCGAGTGACTGAGCTGCCGAGTGATTGAGCTGGTGAGTGACTGAGCAGGCGAGTGACTGAGCTGGCGAGTGACTGAGCAGGTGAGTGACTGAGCTGGTGAGTGACTGAGCAGGCGAGTGACTCAGCAGGTGAGTGACTGAGCAGGCGAGTGACTGAGCAGGTGAGTGGCTCAGCAGGCAAGTGACTGAGGAGGCGAGTGACTCAGCAGGTGAGTGACTGAGCAGGCGAGTGACTGAGCTGGTGGGTGACTGAGCAGGTGAGTGACTGAGCAGGTGAGTGACTGAGCAGGTGAGTGACTCAGCAGGCGAGTGACTGAGCTGGTGAGTAACTGAGCAGGCGAGTGACTGACCAGGCGAGTGACTCAGCAGGCGAGTGACTGAGCAGGCGAGTGACTGAGAAGGCGAGTGACTGAGCAGGCGAGTGATTCAGCAGGCGAGTGACTGAGCTGCCGAGTGACTCAGCAGGTGAGTGACTGAGCTGCCGAGTGACTGAGCAGGTGAGTGACTGAGCAGGCGAGTGACTGAGCTGCCGAGTGACTCAGCAGGTGAGTGACTCAGCTGCCGAGTGACTGAGCTGGTGAGTGACTGAGCTGGTGAGTGACTCAGCAGGTGAGT
Organism: Petromyzon marinus; assembly: GCF_048934315.1. Taxonomy (NCBI): domain Eukaryota; kingdom Metazoa; phylum Chordata; class Hyperoartia; order Petromyzontiformes; family Petromyzontidae; genus Petromyzon; species Petromyzon marinus. Next base: position 101,028 of record NW_027423171.1, read on the forward strand.
GACTGAGCAGGCGAGTGACTGAGCAGGCGAGTGACTGAGCAGGCGGGTGACTCAGCAGGTGAGTGACTGAGCTGGCGAGTGACTGAGCTGGTGAGTGACTGAGCAGGTGAGTGACTCAGCAGGTGAGTGACTGAGCTGGCGAGTGACTGAGCTGGTGAGTGACTGAGCAGATGAGTGACTCAGCAGGTGAGTGACTGAGCAGGCAAGTGACTGAGCTGGTGAGTGACTCAGCAGGCGAGTGACTGAGCAGGTGAGTGACTCAGCAGGTGAGTGACTGAGCTGGTGAGTGACTGAGCAGGCGAGTGACTGAGCTGGTGAGTGACTGAGCAGGCGAGTGACTCAGCAGGTGAGTGACTGAGCAGGCGAGTGACTGAGCAGGTGAGTGACTGAGCAGGCGAGTGACTCAGCAGGCGAGTGACTGAGCAGGCGAGTGACTGAGCAGGTGAGTGACTGAGCTGGCGAGTGACTGAGCTGGTGAGTGACTGAGCAGGCGAGTGACTCAGCAGGTGAGTGACTGAGCAGGTGAGTGACTGAGCTGGCGAGTGACTGAGCTGGTGAGTGACTCAGCAGGCGAGTGACTCAGCACGTGAGTGACTGAGCTGGTGAGTGACTGAGCAGGCGAGTGACTCAGCAGGTGAGTGACTGAGCTGGTGAGTGACTGAGCTGGTGAGTGACTGAGCTGGTGAGTGACTGAGCAGGTGAGTGACTGAGCAGGTGAGTGACTCAGCAGGTGAGTGACTGAGCTCGTGAGTGACTGAGCTGCCGAGTGACTGAGCTGGTGAGTGAGTGAGCAGGTGAGTGACTGAGCTGGTGAGTGACTGAACTGCCGAGTGACTGAGCTGGCGAGTGACTGAGCAGGTGAGCGAGTGAGCAGGTGAGTGACTGAGCTGGTGAGTGACTGAGCAGGTGAGTGACTGAGCTGGTGAGTGACTCAGCAGGTGAGTGACTCAGCAGGTGAGTGACTGAGCAGGCGAGTGACTGAGCAGGTGAGTGACTGAGCAGGTGAGTGACTGAGCAGGTGAGTGACTCAGCAGGCGAGTGACTGAGCTGGTGAGTGACTGAGCAGGCGAGTGACTGAGCAGGCGAGTGACTCAGCAGGCGAGTGACTGAGCAGGCGAGTGACTGAGCAGGCGAGTGACTGAGCAGGCGAGTGACTCAGCAGGCGAGTGACTGAGCTGCCGAGTGACTCAGCAGGTGAGTGACTGAGCTGCCGAGTGACTGAGCAGGTGAGTGACTGAGCAGGCGAATGACTGAGCTGCCGAGTGACTCAGCAGGTGAGTGACTCAGCTGCCGAGTGACTGAGCTGGTGAGTGACTGAGCTGGTGAGTGACTCAGCAGGTGAGTGACTGAGCAGGCGAGTGACTGAGCAGGCGAGTGACTGAGCAGGCGGGTGACTCAGCAGGTGAGTGACTGAGCTGGCGAGTGACTGAGCTGGTGAGTGACTCAGCAGGTGAGTGACTGAGCTGGCGAGTGACTGAGCTGGTGAGTGACTGAGCAGATGAGTGACTCAGCAGGTGAGTGACTGAGCAGGCGAGTGACTGAGCTGGTGAGTGACTCAGCAGGCGAGTGACTGAGCAGGTGAGTGACTCAGCAGGTGAGTGACTGAGCTGGTGAGTGACTGAGCAGGCGAGTGACTGAGCTGGTGAGTGACTGAGCAGGCGAGTGACTCAGCAGGTGAGTGACTGAGCAGGCGAGTGACTGAGCAGGTGAGTGACTGAGCAGGCGAGTGACTCAGCAGGCGAGTGACTGAGCAGGCGAGTGACTGAGCAGGTGAGTGACTGAGCTGGCGAGTGACTGAGCAGGTGAGTGACTGAGCAGGCGAGTGACTGAGCAGGTGAGTGACTGAGCAGGTGAGTGACTGAGCTGGTGAGTGACTGAGCAGGCGAGTGACTCAGCAGGTGAGTGACTGAGCTGGTGAGTGACTGAGCAGGCGAGTGACTGAGCTGGCGAGTGACTCAGCAGGTGAGTGACTGAGCTGGTGAGTGACTGAGCAGGTGAGTGACTCAGCAGGTGAGTGACTGAGCTGGCGAGTGACTCAGCAGGTGAGTGACTGAGCTCGTGAGTGACTGAGCTGCCGAGTGACTGAGCTGGCGAGTGAGTGAGCAGGTGAGTGACTGAGCTGGTGAGTGACTGAACTGCCGAGTGACTGAGCTGGCGAGTGACTGAGCAGGTGAGTGAGTGAGCAGGTGAGTGACTGAGCTGGTGAGTGACTGAGCAGGTGAGTGAATAAGCTGGTGAGTGACTCAGCAGGTGAGTGACTCAACAGGTGAGTGACTGAGCAGGCGAGTGACTGAGCAGGTGAGTCACTGAGCAGCTGAGTGACTGAGCAGGTGAATGACTCAGCAGGTGAGTGACTGAGCTGGTGAGTGACTCAGCAGGTGAGTGACTGAGCAGGCGAGTGACTGAGCAGGCGAGTGACTCAGCAGGCGAGTGACTGAGCTGGTGAGTGACTGAGCAGGCGAGTGACTGAGCAGGCGAGTGACTGAGCAGGCGAGTGACTGAGCAGGCGAGTGACTGAGCAGCCGAGTGACTGAGCAGGCGAGTGACTCAGCAGGCGAGTGACTGAGCAGGCAAGTGACTGAGCAGGCGAGTGACTCAGCAGGCGAGTGACTCAGCAGGCGAGTGACTGAGCAGGCGAGTGACTGAGCAGGCGAGTGACTGAGCAGGCGAGTGACTCAGCAGGCGAGTGACTGAGCAGGCGAGTGACTGAGCTGGTAAGTGACTGAGCAGGTGAGTGACTGAGCTGCCGAGTGACTGAGCAGGTGAGTGACTGAGCAGGCGAGTGACTGAGCTGCCGAGTGACTCAGCAGGTGAGTGACTCAGCAGGCGAGTGACTGAGCTGCCGAGTGACTGAGCTGGTGAGTGACTGAGCAGGCGAGTGACTGAGCAGGTGAGTGACTGAGCTGGTGAGTGACTGAGCAGGCGAGTGACTGAGCTGGTGAGTGACTGAGCAGGCGAGTGACTGAGCAGGCGGGTGACTCAGCAGGTGAGTGACTGAGCTGGCGAGTGACTGAGCAGGTGAGTGACTGAGCTGGTGAGTGACTCAGCAGGTGAGTGACTGAGCAGGCGAGTGACTGAGCAGGCGAGTGCCTCAGCAGGTGAGTGACTGAGCTGGTGAGTGACTGAGCTGGCGAGTGACTGAGCTGCCAAGTGACTGAGCTGGTGAGTGACTGAGCAGGCAAGTGACTGAGCTGGCGAGTGACTGAGCAGGTGAGTGACTGAGCTGGTGAGTGACTGAGCAGGCGAGTGACTCAGCAGGTGAGTGACTGAGCAGGCGAGTGACTGAACAGGTGAGTGGCTCAGCAGGTGAGTGACTGAGCAGGCGAGTGACTCAGCAGGTGAGTGGCTCAGCAGGTGAGTGACTGAGCAGGCGAGTGACTCAGCAGGTGAGTGACTGAGCAGGTGAGTGGCTCAGCAGGTGAGTGACTGAGCAGGCGAGTGACTCAGCAGGTGAGTGACTGAGCAGGCGAGTGACTGAACAGGTGAGTGGCTCAGCAGGTGAGTGACTGAGCAGGCGAGTGACTCAGCAGGTGAGTGGCTCAGCAGGTGAGTGACTGAGCAGGCGAGTGACTCAGCAGGTGAGTGACTGAGCAGGTGAGTGGCTCAGCAGGTGAGTGACTGAGCAGGCGAGTGACTCAGCAGGTGAGTGACTGAGCAGGTGAGTGACTGAGCAGGTGAGTGACTCAGCAGGCGAGTGACTGAGCTGGTGAGTGACTGAGCAGGCGAGTGACTGAGCAGGCGAGTGACTCAGCAGGCGAGTGACTGAGCAGGCGAGTGACTGAGCAGGCGAGTGACTGAGCAGGCGAGTGACTGAGCAGGCAAGTGACTGAGCTGCCGAGTGACTCAGCAGGTGAGTGACTGAGCTGCCGAGTGACTGAGCAGGTGAGTGACTGAGCAGGCGAGTGACTGAGCTGGTGAGTGACTGAGCTGGTGAGTGACTGAGCTGGCGAGTGACTGAGCTGCCGAGTGACTCAGCAGGTGAGTGACTGATCTGGTGAGTGACTGAGCAGGCGAGTGACTGAGCAGGCGGGTGACTCAGCAGGTGAGTGACTGAGCTGGCGAGTGACTGAGCAGGCGAGTGACTCAGCAGGCGAGTGACTGAGCAGGTGAGTGACTCAGCAGGTGAGTGACTGAGCTGGCCAGTGACTGAGCTGGTGAGTGACTGAGCAGGTGAGTGACTCAGCAGGTGAGTGACTGAGCAGGCGAGTGACTGAGCTGGTGAGTGACTGAGCAGGCGAGTGACTGAGCTGGTGAGTGACTGAGCTGGTGAGTGACTGAGCAGGCGAGTGACTGAGCTGGTGAGTGACTGAACAGGTGAGTGACTGAGCAGTCGAGTGACTGAGCAGGTGAGTGACTGAGCAGGTGAGTGACTGAGCAGGTGAGTGACTCAGCAGGTGATTGACTGAGCAGGTGAGTGACTGAGCAGGCGAGTGACTGAGCTGGTGAGTGACTCAGCAGGCGAGTGACTGAGCAGGTGAGTGACTCAGCAGGTGAGTGACTGAGCAGGTGAGTGACTCAGCAGGCGAGTGACTGAGCTGGTGAGTGACTCAGCAGGCGAGTGACTGAGCTGGTGAGTGACTGAGCTGGTGAGTGACTGAGCAGGTGAGTGACTGAGCAGGCGGGTGACTCAGCAGGTGAGTGACTGAGCTGGCGAGTGACTGAGCAGGCGAGTGACTCAGCAGGCGAGTGACTGAGCAGGTGAGTGACTCAGCAGGTGAGTGACTGAGCTGGCCAGTGACTGAGCTGGTGAGTGACTGAGCAGGTGAGTGACTCAGCAGGTGAGTGACTGAGCAGGCGAGTGACTGAGCTGGTGAGTGACTGAGCAGGCGAGTGACTGAGCTGGTGAGTGACTGAGCTGGTGAGTGACTGAGCAGGCGAGTGACTGAGCTGGTGAGTGACTGAACAGGTGAGTGACTGAGCAGTCGAGTGACTGAGCAGGTGAGTGACTGAGCAGGTGAGTGACTGAGCAGGTGAGTGACTCAGCAGGTGATTGACTGAGCAGGTGAGTGACTGAGCAGGCGAGTGACTGAGCTGGTGAGTGACTCAGCAGGCGAGTGACTGAGCAGGTGAGTGACTCAGCAGGTGAGTGACTGAGCAGGTGAGTGACTCAGCAGGCGAGTGACTGAGCTGGTGAGTGACTCAGCAGGCGAGTGACTGAGCTGGTGAGTGACTGAGCTGGTGAGTGACTGAGCAGGTGAGTGACTCAGCAGGTGAGTGACTCAGCAGGTGAGTGACTGAGCTGGTGAGTGACTGAGCTGCCGAGTGACTGAGCTGGCGAGTGACTGAGCAGGTGAGTGACTGAGCTGGTGAGTGACTGAGCTGCCGAGTGACTGAGCTGGCGAGTGACTGAGCAGGTGAGTGAGTGAGCAGGTGAGTGACTGAGCTGGTGAGTGACTGAGCAGGTGAGTGACTGAGCTGGTGAGTGACTCAGCAGGTGAGTGACTCAGCAGGTGAGTGACTGAGCAGGCGAGTGACTGAGCAGGTGAGTGACTGAGCAGCTGAGTGACTGAGCAGGTGAGTGACTCAGCAGGTGAGTGACTGAGCTGGTGAGTGACTCAGCAGGTGAGTGACTGAGCAGGTGAGTGACTGAGCAGGCGAGTGACTGAGCAGGTGAGTGACTGAGCTGGTGAGTGACTGAGCAGGCGAGTGACTGAGCAGGCGAGTGACTGAGCTGGTGAGTGACTGAGCAGGTGAGTGACTGAGCTGGTGAGTGATTGAGCAGGTGAGTGACTCATCAGGCGAGTGACTGAGCTGGTGAATGACTCAGCAGGTGAGTGACTGAGCAGGTGAGTGACTCAGCAGGCGAGTGACTGAGCTGGTGAGTGACTCAGCAGGCGAGTGACTCAGCAGGTGAGTGACTGAGCTGGCGAGTGACTCAGCAGGCGAGTGACTCAGCACGTGAGTGACTGAGCAGGCGAGTGACTGAGCTGGCGAGTGACTGAGCAGGCGAGTGACTGAGCAGGTGAGTGACTGAGCAAGTGAGTGACTGAGCTGGTGACTCAGCAGGTGAGTGACTGAGCAGGCGAGTGACTGAGCAGGCGAGTGACTCAGCTGGTGAGTGACTCAGCAGGTGAGTGACTGAGCTGGTGAGTGACTCAGCACGTGAGTGACTCAGCAGGCGAGTGACTGAGCAGGCGAGTGACTGAGCAGGTGAGTGACTGAGCAGCGAGTGACTGAGCAGGCGAGTGACTCAGCACGTGAGTGACTGAGCTGGTGAGTGACTGAGCAGGCGAGTGACTCAGCAGGTGAGTGACTCAGCAGGTGAGTGACTGAGCAGGCGAGTGACTGAGCAGGCGAGTGACTCAGCACGTGAGTGACTGAGCAGGCGAGTGACTCAGCACGTGAGTGACTCAGCTTGGTGAGTGACGCTCACCCGTAGAAGTGCCCGCGGATGAACTCGTTGATGCGAGCCTTGCTCTGTGCGTGCAGATTCTGGAATTCGTGCATGGCCGAGAACCGCTTGAGGTTGAGGCCGTTGGGGGTGATGATGTCTGGGGTGGAGTGGGGGGGGGTAAGAGAGGGGGCGGTGATTCTCACGGTCACGGCCAATTACATTGAATCGACGGCGCAATCATCACCTGCATGGAGGTCTCATTTCTGTCGGAGTGATTTGAGCGTTTCTCGTTTTTGTTCTTCCCCCGCTCCTCCTCCTCCGCGCCGATGAACGCCGCCGGCTGCTTACGGTGGTGCAACAGAAGTTGAACTTGTGGGGATATACACAGCGTGCTCCTGGCTCAGGCTCAGAGTCAGGGTGAGTCTCCTGGCTCAGAGTGAGACTCAGTGAGACTCAGAGTGAGACTCCTGACTCAGAGTGAGACTCAGTGAGACTCAGTGAGACTCAGTGAGACTCAGAGTGAGACTCAGAGTGAGACTCAGTGTGAGACTCAGTGTGAGACTCAGTGAGACTCAGAGTGAGACTCAGTGAGACTCAGAGTGAGACTCAGAGTGAGACTCAGTGAGACTCAGAGTGAGACTCAGTGAGACTCAGTGAGACTCAGAGTGAGACTCAGAGTGAGACTCAGGGTCAGAGTGAGACTCAGAATGAGACTCAGAGTGATACTCAGTGTGAGACTCAGAGTGAGACTCAGAGTGAGACTCAGTGTGAGACTCAGAGTGAGACTCAGAAAGACTCAGAGTGAGACTCAGTGTGAGACTCAGAGTGAGACTCAGAGTGAGACTCAGAGTGAGACTCAGAGTGAGACTCAGAGTGAGACTCAGTGAGACTCAGAGTGAGACTCAGTGAGACTCAGAGTGAGACTCAGAGTGAGACTCAGTGAGACTCAGAGTGAGACTCAGTGAGACTCAGAGTGAGACTCAGGGTCAGAGTGAGACTCAGAATGAGACTCAGAGTGATACTCAGTGTGAGACTCAGAGTGAGACTCAGAGTGAGACTCAGTGTGAGACTCAGAGTGAGACTCAGAAAGACTCAGAGTGAGACTCAGTGTGAGACTCAGAGTGAGACTCAGAGTGAGACTCAGAGTGAGACTCAGTGAGACTCAGAGTGAGACTCAGTGAGACTCAGTGAGACTCAGAGTGAGACTCAGAGTGAGACTCAGTGAGACTCAGTGAGACTCAGAGTGAGACTCAGTGAGACTCAGAGTGAGACTCAGTGTGATACTCAGTGAGACTCAGAGTGAGACTCAGTGAGACTCAGAGTGAGACTCAGAGTGAGACTCAGGGTCAGAGTGAGACTCAGAGTGAGACTCAGGGTCAGAGTGAGACTCAGAGTGAGACTCAGGGAGACCGTGTCTCTGGCTCAGAGTGAGACTCAGGGAGACCGTGTCTCTGGCTCAGAGTGAGACTCAGGGAGACCGTGTCTCTGGGTCAGAGTGAGCCTCAGGGAGACCGGGTCTCTGGGTCAGAGTGAGACTCAGGGAGACCGTGTCTCTGGGTCAGAGTGAGACTCAGGGAGACGGTGTCTCTGGGTCAAAGTGAGACTCAGGGAGACCGTGTCTCTGGCTCAGAGTGAGACTCAGGGAGACCGTGTCTCTGGGTCAGAGTGAGACTCAGGGAGACCGTGTCTCTGGGTCAAAGTGAGACTCAGGGAGACCGTGTCTCTGGGTCAGATTGAGACTCAGGGAGACCGTGTCTCTGGGTCAAAGTGAGACTCAGGGAGACCGTGTCTCTGGGTCAGAGTGAGACTCAGGGAGACCGTGTCTCTGGGTCAAAGTGAGACTCAGGGAGACCGTGTCTCTGGCTCAGAGTGAGACTCAGGGAGACCGTGTCTCTGGCTCAGAGTGAGACTCAGGGAGACCGTGTCTCTGGGTCAGAGTGAGACTCAGGGAGACCGTGTCTCTGGGTCAAAGTGAGACTCAGGGAGACCGTGTCTCTGGGTCAGAGTGAGACTCAGGGAGACCGTGTCTCTGGCTAAGAGTGAGACTCAGGGAGACCGTGTCTCTGGGTCAGATTGAGACTCAGGGGGACCGTGTCTCTGGGTCAGAGTGAGACTCAGGGGGACCGTGTCTCTGGGTCAGATTGAGACTCAGGGAGACCGTGTCTCTGGGTCAGAGTGAGACTCAGGGAGACCGTGTCTCTGGCTCAGAGTGAGACTCAGGGAGACCGTGTCTCTGGGTCAGAGTGAGACTCAGGGAGACCGTGTCTCTGGGTCAGAGTGAGACTCAGGGAGACCGTGTCTCTGGCTCAGAGTGAGACTCAGGGAGACCGTGTCTCTGGGTCAGAGTGAGACTCAGGGAGACCGTCTCTCTGGGTCAGATTGAGACTCAGGGAGACCGTGTCTCTGGCTAAGAGTGAGACTCAGGGAGACCGTGTCTCTGGGTCACAGTGAGACTCAGGGAGACCGTGTCTCTGGGTCAGAGTGAGACTCAGGGAGACCGTGTCTCTAGGTCTCCCCGAGTCGTCTTACTCTGGCCCAGAGGTCCGGTCCACTCACACCACCACCCACCCCACCACCAACCCCACCACCCACCAACCCCACCACCCACCCACCCCACCACCCACCAACCCCACCACCCACCAACCCCACCACCCACCACCCACCCCACCACCCACCAACCCCACCACCCACCCCACTACCCACCCACCCCACCACCCACCCCAGCACCCAGCCAGCCAGCCACCCACCGGGTTTCCTCTTGAGCAGGTGCTGTGCCTCCACTCCGGTGATCTGCGACACGGTGGTGAAGGTGTGGGCACAGTGCATGGCCGCGCGCTCCATGCAGTAGCGGTGGTAGATCTGGCGGTCGCCAGCCTCCTTGTCCACGTCAAACTGAAGCACTCGCAAACGCCACGCACACACGCAGATATACACACACACACACACGCAGATATACACACACACACGCAAATACACACACACACACACGCAGATATACACACACACACGCAGATATACACACACACGCAGATACACACACACGCAGATATACACACACACACGCAAATATACACACACACGCAGATATACACACACACACACACGCAGATATACACACACACACGCAAATATACACACACACATGCAGATATACACACACACGCAGATATACACACACACGCAGATACACACACACACACGCAGATATATACACACACACACACGCAGATATACACACACACGCAGATACACACACACACACACGCAGATATATACACACACACACACACGCAGATATATACACACACAGATATACACACACACACGCAGATATACACACACACGCAGATATACACACACACACGCAGATATACACACACACGCAGATACACACACACACACGCAGATATATACACACACACGCAGATATATACACACACACACGCAGATATATACACACACACACGCAGATATATATACACACACACACGCAGATATACACACACACACGCAGATATACACACACACACACACGCAGATATACACACACACCCACGCAGATATACACACACACGCAGATATACACACACACACGCAGATATACACACACACACGCAGATATACACACACACACGCAGATATACACACACACACGCAGATATACACACACACGCAGATATACACACACACGCAGATATACACACACGCAGATATACACACACACACGCAGATATACACACACACACGCAGATATACACACACACGTAGATAAACACACACACACGCAGATAAACACACACACACGCAGATATACACACACGCAGATATATATACACACACACACGCAACAACAACAACCGCCATTCGCCACTAAGTGGCGGTGACGTCACCACGACGCTTGTGACAGGCCATGTGCACTTTGAGGCCACGTGAAGTGTCGAACGCCCGCTGGCAGGAGGTCACGGGGCAGACCCAGGTGCCACGGGTCAACTGACTGAGATGACTGGCTGATGCACCACCTGTGCCCCCTACTGTGCCAACCTGCTGTGTTTTAGCCACCCGGCGCTCCGCTCGTTGTTGTGAGCGTCGCTCCTCCGCCCTCCGTTGTTGTTGGAGGGCGACTACCTCCAACTGCCCAGTAGCGTCCTTCACAAGCCTTCTCCACAGACGCCGATCTTGACACTGCTGGTACCAGTCATCGGCAAGTCTACTAAGCACCACGTCCTCCTGTACCACTTTACTCCATCTCTTCTCTAGCCCGTGCCGCGCCCGTTTAGCCCCCTCAATCCGGCCGAACAAAAGCTGTTTCGGCATGCGGAGGCTGGGCATGCGGGTTACATGACCCAGCCAACGCAGCCTTGCCTGCCGGAGGAGCTCACCGATGGGACCGTGTCCAGATCTTTCAAGGATTTGTGAGCTCCTCACACAATCCAGCCTGGTTAAACCCAGGATGGATTCTGTGAGGAGGAAAAAACAGTGATCCAATCTCTGACCCCCAGGAACAGGTTTGCAGATTTGCTGAGCATTTCTGTGAGGTCCTGGGGGACGGGAAATCCCTCAGCCAGGAAAACATCGTGGCACAAAGTGGGGATAACCCTGCTGAGGCTGCAGTGCCTCAAATATTGGAAGAAGTCACCCCCTGCGAGTGGCTGGCTGAGGTGCCATCTTTTGAGGAAGTACTGAAGGCGATCCGGAGTCTGAGACCAGGAAAGGCACCAGGTAGAGATGATCTCCCAAGCGAAATGCTGAGGGAGGGTGGCGTTTGTGCACAGACTGCCCTATATGACATCATAACAACAATCTGGACCACTGGACGGGTTCCGCAGGATTGGAAGGATGCCCTGGTGGTCCCCCTCTTTAAGAAGGGGGACCACACAGACTGTAACAACTACAGGGGTATCTCACTCCTCATGTGTGCCGGGAAAGGTCCTGGCAAGGATTATTCAACATCGCCTTGCCAGGCACGCTGAGGAGAGGCTTGCGGAGGCCCAATGCGGTTTCAGGAAAGGGCGGCCCTGCACAGATGCCATATTTTCTGTCCGTCTGCTACAGCAGAGGTGTAGGGGATTCCAACAAGACCTACATCTCTGCTTTATTGACCTGGTCAAGGCCTATGATACCATCAGTAGGCCTGGGCTCTGGGTTGTTCTTCGTGCTTTTGGAGTCCCTGACCTTCTGCTCATGATCATTAAGGACCTTCATGATGGTGAGCGGACCCGGGTAAAACTACGTGGCCGGGAGTCAGAGCCATTCCCTGTACACCTTGGGGTGCGACAGGGATGTCCTCTGGCTCCCACATTATTTAACATCTATTTTGACCACATAATTCGTGAAGCCTTCAATAGCTGTACCGGGGGAATCTCCATATGGTACAAATATAATGGGAGGCTGAGCGATGCCCGGGTGCGGTCAAGGGATGGCTCCATATTGCTCAACCACGTTATGTATGCTGATGATTTGGTAATAGCTGCTCATTCAGAGGAGGAGTTGGAGACGCTGCTGCTGAGACTGGAGCGTGCCACTAAGAGGTGAGGCCTTACCATCATCCCCACCAAAACTAAGCACCTGCCTGGATATTTTGTACCATCGGACACTCCACGCCCACAACTCCCAATCGGTGATGGGGCAGTTGTGGAGAGAGTGGAGAGTATCCCATACCTGGGCAGTGTGCTTAAGACTGGCTCCAGTTTAACAGCAGAGGTCTCACTCCGAATCAGTCAAGCGGCAATATCTTTTCATCGGTTGCGTAACGCTGTGTGGAAGTTACCTGGTCTGTCGCTCCACACTAAGCTTCAGGTCTTCTCGGCCACGGTCATTCCCTCACTTCTCTACGCTTGCGAAACGTGGACCCCCCTAATGGAACATCTTCGCCGGTTAGAAACATTTAGGCTGGCCTGCCTACGATCCATCCTGGATTTAACCAGACTGGATTGTGTGAGGAGCTCACAAATCCTTGAAAGATCTGGACAAGGTCCCATCGGTGAGCTCCTCCGGCGGGGAAGGCTGCGATGGCTGGGTAATGTAGCCCGCATGCCCAGCCACCGCATGCCCAGTCACCGCATGCCGAAACAGCTTTTGTTCGGCCGGATCGAGGGGGCTAAACGGGCGCGGCACGGGCTAGAGAAGAGATGGAGTGATGTGGTACAGGAGGACGTGGAGCTGAGTGGACTTGCCGATGACTGTGGAGGAAGCTCGTGAAGGACGCTACTGGGCAGTTGGAGGCAGTCACCCTCCAACAACAACGGAGGGCGGAGGAGCGACGCTCACAGCAACGAGCCGAGCGCCGGGTGGCTGAAGCACAGCAGGTTGGCACAGTAGGGGGCACAGGTGGTGCATCAGCCAGTCATCTCAGTCAGTCGACCCGTGGCACCTGGGTCTGCCCAGTGACCTCCTGCCAGCGGGCGTTCGACACTTCACGTGGCCTCAGGGTGCACATAGCCTGGCACAAGCGTCGTGGTGACGTCACCGCCACTTAGTGGCGAATGGCGGTTGTTGTTGTTGTATGTATGTGTGTATGTGTGTGTATGTATATGTGTGTATATGTATGTATGTGTGTATGTGTATGTGTGTATGTATGTGTGTGTGTGTATGTGTGTGTGTATGTATGTATGTGTGTATGTATGTGTGTATGTACGTGTGTGTATGTATGTGTGTATGTATGTGTGTGTATGTGTGTATGTATGTGTGCATGTGTGTATGTGTGTGTGTATGTGTGTGTGTGTGTATGTGTGTATGTATGTGTGCATGTGTGTATGTATGTATATGTATGTATGTGTGTGTAAGTGTACGTGTGTACGTGTATGTGTGTATGTATGTGTGTATGTGTGTATGTGTATGTATGTGTGTATGTATGTGTGTGTGTGTATGTGTGTGTATGTGTGTATGTATGTGTGTATGTGTGTATGTGTATGTATGTGTGTATGTGTGTGTGTGTATGTGTGTGTATGTGTGTATGTATGTGTTTATGTGTGTATGTGTGTATGTATGTGTTTATGTGTGTATGTATGTATGTGTGTATGTGTGTGTGTATGTGTGTATGTGTATGTATGTGTGTATGTATGTGTGTATGTGTGTGTCTATGTGTGTATGTGTGTGTGTGTTTATGTATGTGTGTATGTACATGTGTATGTGTGTGTGTATGTGTGTGTATGTAAGTGTACGTGTATGTGTGTATGCATGTGTGTATGTGTGTATGTATGTGTGTATGTGTGTATGTATGTGTGTATGTATGTGTGTATGTATGTGTGTATGTATGTGTGTATGTATGTGTGTACGTGTGTGTGTGTATGTGTGTGTGTATGTGTGTGTGTGTATGTGTGTATGTATGTGTGTATGTATGTGTGTGTGTGTATGTGTGTATGTATGTGTGTATGTGTGTACGTGTGTGTGTGTATGTGTGTATATATGTATGTGTGTATGTATGTATGTGTGTATGTATGTATGTGTGTATGTATGTGTGTATGTGTATGTATGTGTGTACGTGTGTACGTGTGTATGTGTGTATGTATGTGTGTATGTATGTAAGTGCACGTGTGTATGTGTGTATGTACGTGTGTACGTGTGTGTGTATGTATGTGTGTATGTACGCGTGCGTGCCCGCACGTTGGCCAGGTTGTTGTAGAAGTCCACGTGACCGGCACAGAGGTAGCGGCCCAGCAGGGTGGCGTGCGTGGTGAAGATGGTTGCCACCGGGAGGTGGCGCACGCGACACAGCACCAGGCCCACGCCCGCCAACCACTCGTGGAAGTGAGCCACCATCGACGGCTTCTCCTCGCACTGCGCGTAGAACTGGGACGCGGAGAGACACAGAGAGAGACACGCAGAGACACAGGGTTAGACACAGAGACACAGAGAGACACACAGAGAGACACGCAGAGACACACAGAGACACAGACAGAGAGAGACACAGAGAGAGACACGCAGAGACACAGAGACACAGAGAGACACACAGAGACACACAGAAACACAGAGAGAGACACGCAGAGACACAGAGAGACACAGACACACAGGGTTAGACACAGAGACACAGAGAGACACACAGAGACACACAGAGACACAGAGAGACACACAGAGAGACACACAGAGACACACGCAGAGACACAGACAGAGAGAGACACACAGAGACACACAGAGACACACAGAGACACAGACAGAGAGAGACACAGAGAGACACGCAGAGACACAGAGAGACACACAGACACAGGGTTAGACACAGAGACACAGAGAGACACACAGAGACACACAGAGCCACAGAGACACAGAGAGACACACAGAGACACACAGAGACACACGCAGAGACACAGAGACACAGAGAGACACACAGACACAGAGAGACACGCAGAGACACAGAGATAGACACACAGAGACACAGACAGAGAGAGACACAGAGACACAGACACAGAGAGACACAGGGTTAGACACAGAGACACAGAGAGAGACACAGAAACACAGAGATAGACACACAGAGACACAGACAGAGAGAGACACAGAGACACAGACAGAGAGAGACACACAGAGACACAGACAGAGAGAGACACAGAGCACAGAGACACAGAGAGAGACACAGAGAGACACAGAGACACAGACAGAGAGAAACACAGAGACACAGACAGAGAGAGACACACAGAGACACAGACAGAGAGAGACACAGAGACACAGACACAGAGAGACACAGGGTTAGACACAGAGACACAGAGAGAGACACAGAAACACAGAGATAGACACACAGAGACACAGACAGAGAGAGACACAGAGACACAGACAGAGAGAGACACACAGAGACACAGGGTTAGACACACAGATATACGCAAAGAGACACAGAGAGACACACAGAGAGACACGCAGAGACACAGAGAGACACACTAGAGACACAGAGACACAGAGAGACACACACAGAGACACAGAGAGACACACAGACACAGGGTTAGACACAGAGACACAGAGAGACAGAGAGAGAGACACACAGAGACAGAGAGAGACACACACAGAGACACAGAGAGACACACAGACACAGGATTAGACACAGAGACACAGAGAGACAGAGAGAGACACACAGAGACACAGAGACACAGAGACACAGACAGAGAGAGATACACAGAGACACAGGGTTAGACACAGAGAGACACACAGAGACACAGAGAGACACACAGAGACAGAAAGACACACAGAGAAACAGGATTAGACACAGAGACACAGACAGAGAGAGATACGCAGAGACACAGAGAGACGCACAGACACAGAGAGACAGAGACACAGACAGAGAGAGACACACAGAGACACAGAGACACAGACAGAGAGAGAGACACACAGAGACACAGGGTTAGACACAGAGACGCGGAGAGACACAGAGAGAGATACGCAGAGACACAGAGAGAGAGACACAGAGACAGAGAGAGACACACAGAGAGACAGAATTAGACACAGAGACACAGACAGAGAGAGACACACAGAGACACAGAGAGTCACACAGAGACACAGACAGAGAGAGAGACACACAGAGACACAGAGAGACACACGCAGAGACACACAGAGACACAGAGAGACACACAGAGAGACAGAGACACAGACAGAGAGAGACACACAGAGACACAGACAGAGAGAGACACACAGAGACACAGACAGAGAGACACACAGAGACACAGAGAGACACAGAGAAACACACAGAGACACACAGAGAGACAGAGACACAGACAGAGAGAGACACACAGAGACATACACAGAGAGAGACACAGAGAGAGACACAGAGAGAGACACAGAGACACACAGAGACGCAGGGTTAGACACAGAGAGACACAGAGAGACAAAGAGAGACACAGAGAGACACAGAGAGATGCAGGGTTAGACACAGAGAGACGCAGGGTTAGACACACAGAGACACAGAGAGACACAGAGAGACACACAGAGAGACACAGGGTTAGACACACAGAGACACACAGAGACACAGAGAGACGCAGGGTTAGACACACAGAGACACAGAGAGACACCGAGAGAAACACAGAGAGACACAGAGAGACACAGAGAGACAAAGAGAGACACACAGAGACACACAGAGACACAGAGAGACACCGAGAGACACACAGAGACACACAGAGACACACAGAGACACAGAGAGGCACAGAGAGACACACAGAGAGACACAGGGTTAGACACACAGAGACACACAGAGACACAGAGAGACACAGGGTTAGACACACAGAGTCACAGAGAGACACCGAGAGAGACACAGAGAGACACACAGAGACACAGAGAGAGACGCAGGGTTAGACACAGAGAGACACAGAGAGACACACAGAGAGAGACACAGAGAGAGACGCAGGGTTAGACAAAGAGACACACAGGGAGACACAGAGACACACAGACAGAGAGACACACAGAGACAGAGAGAGACACAGAGAGACACAGAGACACACAGGGTTAGACACACAGAGACAGAGAGAGACACAGAGAGAGACACAGAGACAGAGAGAGACACAGAGACACACAGGGAGACACACAGACACACAGACAGAGAGACACACAGAGACAGAGAGAGACACAGAGAGACACAGAGACACACAGACAGAGAGACACAGAGACAGAGAGAGACACAGAGAGACACAGAGACACACAGGGTTAGACACACAGAGACAGAGAGAGACACAGACACAGAGAGACACAGAGAGACACAGAGAGACACACAGAGACACACAGAGACAGAGGGAGACAGAGACACAGAGAGACACACAGAGGCAGAGAGAGACACAGAGACACACAGGGTTAGACACACAGAGACAGAGGGAGACAGAGACACACAGAGACAGAGAGAGACACAGAGACACACAAGATGAGACACACAGAGACACAGGGTTAGACACAGAGACACAGGGTTAGACACACAGAGACACAGGGTTAGACACACAGAGACAGAGAGACACAGAGAGACACAGAGACGCAGAGAGAAACACTATACACCCCCCCCACCACCACCGCCTCCTCCCTCACCACCACCATCACCACCATCACCTCACTCACCACCACCACCATCACCACCACCACCTCCCTCACCACCACCACCACCATCACCCCCACCACCACCACCCCCCTCACCACCACCACCATCACCACCACCACTGCCTCCTCCCTCACCACCACCACCATCACCCCCACCACCACCACCACCACCCCCACCACCACCCCCACCACCACCACCACCACCTCCCTCACCACCACCACCACCATCACCCCCACCACCACCACCACCACCACTACCCCCACCACCACCCCCACCACCACCACCACCACCTCCCTCACCACCACCACCACCATCACCCCCACCACCACCACCACCACCACTACCCCCACCACCTCCCTCACCACCACCACCACCCTCACCACCACCACCACCACCCCCACCACCACCACCACCACCACCACCACCCCCACCACCACCACCACCACCTCCCTCACCTCCCCAAGGAACCAGGCGGTGAGGAAGCCAAAGAGGACGGCGTCGTTGGATTCGCGGTCGAACCACGGCACGCCGATGCCGCAGGCATCCCACAGCTCGGACTTCCAGCGGTCCAGACTCCAGGCGGCGGAGGCCACGTCGAAGAGCACCACACAGGGACTGCCCTCAATCAGCCAGCGGCCACAGTACACCTGGGGGTGGGGGGCAGGGGGGGACAGGGGGGGAGAGGTACACGGGGAAAGAGGGGAGAGATGGGGGTTAGAGAGAGTGAGCCAAACAGCAAGGGAGGGAGAGAGCGAAAGAGCGAGCGAGCTCACCCACTAACTCGCTCACTCGCTCGCTCACTCACTCACTCACTCTCTATCTCGCTATTTTGCTAGGGAGTGAGTGAGAGAGTGAGCGAGTGAGAGAGTGAGCGAGTGAGAGAGTGAGCGAGTGAGAGAGTGAGCGAGAGAGTGAGAGAGCGAGTGAGCGAGAGAGCTCACTCACTCACTCACTCTCTCACTCACTCTCTATCTCGCTATTTTGCTAGTCAGTGAGTGTGTGAGCGAGAGAGTGAGTTAGAGAGTGAGCGAGCGAGCTCACTCACTCTCTCACTCTATATCTCGCTATTTTACTAGTGAGTGGGTGAGTGAGTGAGTGAGAGAGTGAGTGAGTGAGTGGGTGAGAGAGTGAGTGAGTGAGAGCGTGAGTGAGTGAGTGAGCGAGTGATTGAGTGGGTGAGTGAGTGAGTGAGTGGGTGAGTGAGTGAGTGAGAGAGTGAGTGAGTGAGTGAGAGAGTGCGCGAGAGAGTGAGTGAGTGAGTGATTCAGCGAGTGAGTGATTGAGTGACTGAGTGAGTGATTCAGTGAGTGAGCGAGCGAGCGAGCGAGTGATTGAGCGAGCGACTGAGTGAGTGATTCAGCGAGTGATTGAATGAGCGAACGGCTCTAACCGACTCCCCCCTCACCTTGACCCCCTTGGCGTTCATGCAGGCGAGGGTTCGCTTCAGTGCCGGGTTGCTGGGTTCTATGAGCTCTACCTGCGTGCGCACATTCTGCTCGAAGTAGGGCCCCAGCAGGATGTAGTTCTCACCCCACTCGTCCGCCGTCACCTTCGCCTTCGTCTGGATCACCGTGTAGATGCCCCCCACTGCGGAGAGACAAAGGCGGAAGTGGGCGGGGGGGCGGGAGGGAGGGGGGTGGGGCTGGTGGGTGGGGTGTATAGTAGTGTAGTGTATAGTGTAGTGTGTAGTGTAGTGTATAGTGTAGTGTATAGTAGTGTAGTGTATAGTAGTGTAGTGTATAGTGTAGTGTATAGTGTAGTGTATAGTAGTGTAGTGTATAGTGTAGTGTGTAGTGTATAGTGTAGTGTGTAGTGTATAGTGTAGTGTATAGTGTAGTGTATAGTGTAGTGTAGTGTGTAGTAGTGTATAGTAGTGCAGTGTATAGTAGTGCAGTGTATAGTAGTGTAGTGTATAGTGTAGTGAATAGTAGTGTAGTTTATAGTGTAGTGTGTAGTGTAGTGTATAGTGTAGTGTGTAGTGTAGTGTGTAGTGGTGTATAGTGTAGTGTATAGTAGTGTATAGTAGTGCAGTGTATAGTAGTGTAGTGTATAGTGTAGTGTATAGTGTAGTGTATAGTGTAGTGTGTAGTAGTGTAGTGTATAGTAGTGTATAGTGTAGTGTATAGTAGTGTAGTGTATAGTGTAGTGTATAGTGTAGTGTATAGTAGTGTAGTGTATAGTGTAGTGTATAGTAGCGTAGTGTATAGTAGTGTAGTGTATAGTGTAGTGTATAGTAGTGTAGTGTATAGTGGTGTAGTGTAAAGTAGTGTCTAGTAGTGTAGTGTATAATAGTGTATAGTGTAGTGTATAGTAGTGTAGTGTATAGTAGTTTAGTGTATAGTAGTGTAGTGTATAGTAGTGTAGTGTATAGTAGTGTAGTGTATAGTAGTGTAGTGTATAGTAGTGTTGTGTATAGTAGTGTAGTGTACAGTAGTGTAGTGTACAGTAGTGTAGTGTATAGTGTAGTGTATAGTGTAGTGTATAATAGTGTAGTGTATAGTAGTGTAGTATAGTGTACAGTAGTGTAGTGTATAGTGTAGTGTATAGTGTAGTGTATAGTAGTGTAGTGTATAGTAGTGTATAGTAGTGTAGTGTATAGTGTAGTGTATAGCAGAGTAGTGTATAGCAGTGTAGTGTATAGTAGCGTAGTGTATAGTAGCGTAGTGTATAATGTAGTGTATAGTAGGGTAGTGTATAGTGTTGTGTATAGTAGTGTAGTGTATAGTAGTGTAGTGTATAGTAGCGTAGTGTATAGTAATGTAGTGTATAGTGTAGTGTATAGTGTAGTGTATAGTGTAGTGTATAGTGTAGTGTTTAGTAGTGTAGTGTATAGTAGCGTGTCTCTCTCTGTGTATCTCTCTCTGTCTCTCTCTGTCTCTCTCTGTCTCTCTCTGTGTCTCTCTCTGTGTCTCTCTCTGCGTATCTCTCTGTGTATCTCTCTGTGTGTCTCTCTCTGTGTCTCTCTCGCTCTGTGTCTCTCTCTGTGTCTCTCTCTGTGTATCTCTCTGTCTCTCTCTCTCTCTCTCTGTCTCTCTCTGTGTGTCTCTCACTGTGTCTCTCTCTGTGTGTCTCTCTCTGTGTGTCTCTCTCTGTGTCTTTCTCTGTGTCTCTCTCTCTGTGTCTCTCTCTGTGTCTCTCTCTCTGTCTCTCTCTCTGTCTCTCTCTCTGTGTGTCTCTTTCTCTGTCTCTCTCTGTGTCTCTCTCTCTCTGTGTCTCTCTCCCCGTGGTGGTCGCTGTGTGGAATTTGTCTCCGGACATTCCTGAGTTTCCCCGTTCTCATTTAGAATCAACGTCGCATTCGCGTTTTGAGATATTTGGCGGCTGCTATGAATTTCCAGCCGGTTGGTTGAACTCCGATCATTTGTGATGGCCAGGCCAAGGCTTCTGATATGGCTCAGTGGGGTACTTCCCTGCTAACAATAAACACAGTTCAGTTTTAGAATGGGTTTGTTTATGAGTACGACGAGTCTCCATGAATATGAGTCTCTAAGTATTGGTCTCTATGGCTCTCTGTGGATCTCTACGAGTCTCTGGATCTCTATGTGAGTCTATGGGTCTGTGAGTCTGTGTAAACACGGCTTAGAGTATTTGGCTGCAGCTATAAATATCCACGTGATGATGGAGATGATGATATCAGCGACTTGGTTGAACTGCTGTCATGTTTAGCATGAGTCTCTATGAGCGTGGATCTCTATGAGCGTGGGTCTCTATGAGCGTGGGTCTCTATGAGCGTGGGTCTCTATGAGCGTGGGTCTCTATGAGCGTGGGTCTCTATGAGCGTGGGTCTCTATGAGCGTGGGTCTCTATGAGTAAAGGAGTCACATGGCTCAGTGGGGCTCTGCCTGGTAACAATGAACATCGTTTTATAGGGCAAGGAGTTTATAGAAGCGAGCAGTTATACACAAAGACAAAGGTCCCCCATATAGCCTTAACAGACTGTAGGGGCATCTATGAAGGCCGGCACGGCACACGAGGGGGTGGGTGGCCAGCACCACGCCCGACCGCCTTTGTCTCCCCAGTGGCGATGTTTACGCACCGCACCAGGTACTCATTTGAGGCTGAGTCGACCTAGGGGGAGGACCAGGACCGGTTCAGATAATCGTCACTGGTGTTGGCCGTGAGCGGGAATCGAACCCGGGTCGCCAGGTTCATAGCGCAGCGTAGCGCTAACCGCTACACTACCGCTCCCCACAAACACACTCACACATACATACACAGACACACACCCACATATACACAACAACAACCGCCACCACCACTACTACACTCACCCACACACTCAACAACAACAACCGCCATTCGCCACTAAGTGGCGGTGACGTCACCACGACGCTTGTGCCAGGCTATGTGCACCCTGAGGCCACGTGAAGTGTCGAACGCCCGCTGGCAGGAGGTCACGGGGCAGACCCAGGTGCCACGGGTCGACTGACTGAGATGATTGGCTGATGCACCACCTGTGCCCCCTACTGTGCCAACCTGCTGTGCTTTAGCCACCCGGCGCTCCGCTCGTTGTTCTGAGCGTCGTTCCTCCGCCCTCCGTTGTTGTTGGAGGGCGACTGCCTCCAACTGCCCAGTAGCATCCTTCACGAGCCTCCTCCACAGAGGCCGATCTTGACACCGCTGGTACCAGTCATCGGCAAGTCCACTCAGCTCCACGTCCTCCTGTACCACATCACTCCATCTCTTCTCTAGCCCGTGCCGCGCCCGCTTAGCCCCCTCAATCCGGCCGAACAAAAGCTGTTTCGGCATGCGGTGGCTGGGCATGCGGGCTACATGACCCAGCCATCGCAGCCTTGCCCGCCGGAGGAGCTCACCGATGGGACCTTGCCCAGATCTTTCAAGGATTTGTGAGCTCCTCACACAATCCAGTCTGGTTAAACCCAGGATGGATCGTAGGCAGGCCAGCCTAAATGTTTCTAACCAGCGAAGATGTTCCATTAGGGGCGTCCACGTTTCGCAAGCGTAGAGAAGGGAGGGAATGACCGTGGCCGAGAAGACCTGAAGCTCAGTGCGGAGCGACAGACCAGGTAGCTTCCACACAGCGTTACGCAACCGATGAAAAGATATTGCCGCTCGACTGATTCGGAGTGAGACCTCTGCTGTTAAACTGGAGCCAGTCATAAGCACACTGCCCAGGTATGGGAAACTCTCCACTCTCTCCACAACTACCCCATCACCGATTGGGAGTTGTGGGGGTGGAGTGTCCGATGGTACAAAATACCCAGGCAGGTGCTTAGTTTTGGTGGGGCTGATGGTAAGGCCCCACCTCTTAGTGGCACGCTCCAGTCTCAGCAGCAGCGTCTCCAACTCCTCCTCTGACTGAGCAGCTATTACCAAATCATCAGCATACATAACGTGGTTGAGCAATAGGGAGCCATCCCTTGACCGCACCCGGGCATCGATCAGCCTCCCATTATATCTGTACCATATGGAGATTCCCCCGGTACAGCTATTGAAGGCTTCACGAACTACGTGGTCAAAATAGATGTTAAATAATGTGGGAGCCAGAGGACATCCCTGTCGCACCCCAAGGTGTACAGGGAATGGCTCTGACTCCCGGCCACGTAGTTTTACCCGGGCCCGCTCACCATCATGAAGGTCCTTAATGATCGTGAGCAGAGGGTCAGGTACTCCAAAAGCACGAAGAACGACTCAGAGCCCAGGCCTACTGATGGTATCATAGGCCTTGACCAGGTCAATAAAGCAGAGATGTAGGTCTTGTTGGAATTCCCTACACCTCTGCTGTAGCAGACGGACAGAAAATATGGCATCTGTGCAGGACCGCCCTTTCCTGAAACCATATTGGGGCTCCGCAAGCCTCTCCTCAGCGTGCCTGGCAAGGCACACATACACACACATCCACACACACCCTCCCACACACATACCTACATACACACACCCACACACACATACCCACATACACACACCCACATATACACACACACACACACCCACACACATACCCACACACCCACATACCCACACACAGACACACACACACAGACACACACAACAACTGCCATTCGCCACTAAGCGGCGGTGACGTCACCACGACGCTTGTGCCAGGCCATGTGCACCCTGAGGCCACTTGAAGTGTCGAACGCCCGCCGGCAGGAGGTCACGGGGCAGACCCAGGTGCCACGGGTCGACTGACTGAGATGACTGGCTGTTGCACCACCTGTGACCCCTACTGTGGCAACTTGCTGTGCTTTAGCCACCCGGCGCTCCGCTCGTTGTTGTGAGCGTCGCTCCTCCGCCCTCCGTTGTTGTTGGAGGGCGACTACCTCCAACTGCCCAGTAGCGTCCTTCACGAGCCTCCTCCACAGAGGCCGATCTTGACACCGCTGGTACCAGTCATCGGCAAGTCCACTCAGCTCCACGTCCTCCTGTACCACATCGCTCCATCTCTTCTCTAGCCTGTGCCGCGCCCGTTTAGCCCCCTCGATCCGGCCGAACAAAAGCTGTTTCGGCATGCGGTGGCTGGGCATGCGGGCTACATGACCCAGCCATCGCAGCCTTCCGCGCCGGAGGAGCTCACCGATGGGACCTTGCCCAGATCTTTCAAGGATTTGTGAGCTCCTCACACAATCCAGTCTGGTTAAACCCAGGATGGATCGTAGGCAGGCCAGCCTAAATATTTCTAACCGGCGAAGATGTTCCATTAGGGGGGTCCACGTTTCGCAAGCGTAGAGAAGGGAGGGAATGACTGTGGCCAAGAAGACCTGAAGCTTAGTGCGGAGCGACAGACCAGGTAGCTTCCACACAGCGTTACGCAACCGATGAAAAGATATTGCCGCTCGACTGATTCGGAGTGAGACCTCTGCTGTTAAACTGGAGCCGTGTACACACATATACACACACTCACAGACACACTCACACACAGACACACTCAAAGACACACTCACACACAGACACACACACAGACACACACACAGACACACTCACAGACACTCACACACAGACACACTCACAGACACTAACACACGGTGACCTTCTGAACACGGAGCGTCTAAAGTTTCTAGAGGTAAAAATAAACCCTCTGAATTCAGAGGTTTAAACCCTCTGACCTGGCAAGTCAGGGGTGGGCGCGTTGGTTTATTATGAATGAGACCGGGGTCACACGAGTCCAAGGGTAGCCCAGGCCCCGCCCACTGCTCCCCCGCAGCGGCTGTAGCCACGCCTACCCCCTCTCGACCGTAGACCCTCCCCCGTCTCGTAGCCCCTCCCACAGCTGCTGTGCCCAATCAGCCAGCGAGGATCTAGGCCAGCCCACCCACTCCAGCCGCAGCCCCTCCCTCTCCACTACAGTCCCCTCCCACAGCTGCCGCGCCCAATCAGCGAGGACCATGCCTCCCCTTCCCGTAACCCACTTACGAAATTGTATCCCCCCCCACAACCATAGCGCCCGCGCCTACAGCTGCGAGGCCCAATCAACGTGGACTATGGCCCTGCCCCTCTCCAGTAACCCCCCCTCCCCCTCCGCGAAAACCCCCTCGCACAGCTGCGCGGCCCAATCAGCGAGAACCATAGCCCCCGCCCATGATAGTGTAGCCTCTCCTCCCCTTCCCCGTAAGCTCCGCCCCTCCGCTTTAGCCGCCCCCCCAGCCTCAACCAATCAGAGAGCAGCTTCGTCGCGTACGTGCCCGATACCACGAGCGGGGGGTGTTCAGACAGAAGTTGCGGGCGGCCCGTGATCACTCGGGGGTCGGTGTTTTCAAAATCAGAATAGTTTCGACTGCAGGAAGGAAATCCGATGAGCTATAAAGCTCTTTACCCCCCACCCCCTCCCGCACAGATTCCCAGTCAGGGGCACGGGGTTACCGCTCACGGCCACCGCTGACAGCAGCAGCAGACATCTGGGGAGACAAAGGCGGCCGGGCGTGGTGCTGGCCACCCACCCCCACTCTGCCCCAAGTGCCGCTGCTAAGAGCAACTTGCCCCCACAGTCTGCGCGAGGCTACACGGGGGATCTTTGTCTTTGTAATGATTATTTGACGTCTCTCGCGGCCAACGCTGCGTCAATTGTCCCTTCAACGATTCGCCTCTCTGTGATGTTACCTGATGGGCATCGCAGATGATGCTGATGATGATAGCAAGTAGTGGCTGATATCATCGCCACCACGTGCACATTTACAGCAGCAGCAGCTGAGTACTCTAAACGCGTGTTTGTCAACAGACTTAGAGAGACACTCAGAGAGTTATAGGTCCACAGAGAGACCACTACTTAGAGACCCAAATTCATAGACACACACGCTCATAGAGACTCACAGAGACCCACACTCATAGAGACCCACACTCATAGAGACCCATACTCATAGAGACCCATACTCATAGAGACCCATACTCATAGAGACTCACAGAGACCCACACTCATAGAGACCCACACACTCATAGAGACCCACACTTATAGAGACCCACACTCATACAGACCCACACTCACAGAGACCCACACACTCATAGAGACCCATACTCACAGAGACCCATACTCACAGAGACCCACACTCACAGAGAACCACACTCATAGAGACCCACACTCACAGAGACCCACACACTCATAGAGACCCATACTCATAGAGACCCACACTCATAGAGACTCACACTCATAGAGACCCACACTCATAGAGACCCACACTCACAGAGACCCATACTCACAGAGACCCACACTCATAGAGACCCACACTCATAGAGACCCACACTCATAGAGACCCACACTCATAGAGACCCACACTCATAGAGACCCACACTCATAGAGACCCACGCTCAGAGACCCACGCTCAGAGACCCACACTTATAGAGACCCACACTCAATAGAGACCCATACTCATAGAGACCCACACTCATAGAGGCCCACAGAGACCCATACTCATAGAGACCCACACTCACAGAGACCCACACTCACAGAGACCCACACTCACAGAGACCCACACTCACAGAGACCCACACTCACAGAGACCCACACTCATAGAGACCCACACTCACAGAGACCCACACTCACAGAGACCCACACTCACAGAGACCCACGCTCACAGAGACCCACGCTCATAGAGACCCACGCTCATAGAGACCCACGCTCACAGAGACCCACGCTCACAGAGACCCACGCTCACAGAGACCCACACTCACAGAGACCCACACTCACAGAGACCCACACTCACAGAGACCCACACTCACAGAGACCCACACTCACAGAGACCCACACTCACAGAGACCCACACACTCACAGAGACCCACACACTCATAGAGACCCACACTCACAGAGACCCACACTCACAGAGACCCACAAAGACCCACACTCACAGAGACCCACACTAAAACTAAACTATGTTCATTGATACCAGCTAAGGCCCCAGGTGCTTCCTTTTTCAGAGAGGCCTGATGATTGTCGTAAGTACTGTCTTACTGTAGTATAGTGGTGTAGTGTATAGTGTAGTGTATACTGTAGTGTGTAGTGTAGTGGTGTATAGTGTAGTGTATAGTAGTGTAGTGTGTAGTAGTGTAGTGTATAGTGGTGGTATACAGTGTAGTGTATCTTGTAGTGTATCGTGTAGTGTATAGTGTAGTGTATAGTGTAGTGTGCAGTGCATAGTAGTGATGTATAGTGTAGTGTATAGTAGTGTAGTGTATAGTAGTGTAGTGTATAGTAGTATATAGTGTAGTGTATAGTAGTGTATAGTGTAGTGTATAGTAGTGTATAGTGTAGTGTATAACAGTGTAGTATATAGTGTAGTGTATAACAGTGTAGTGTATAACAGTGTAGTATATAGTGTAGTGTATAGTAGTGCAGTGTATAGTAGTGTAGTGTATAGTAGTGTAGTGTATAGTAGTGATGTATAGTGGCGTAGTGTACAGTGGTGGTGTACAGTGTAGTGTACAGTGTAGTGTATAGTGTAGTGTATAGTAGTGTAGTGTATAGTGTAGTGTATAGGAGTGAATTTTGATTTAAAGCTTTCGTGACTGCAGGGATTCATATTCTTGGTTATTTCGGTAAAGTCACCACCACGTAGAAGGGAAAAAATAAAACAATAAAATATAAAACGTAAAAATTCTCAGGACGTTTCGACTGCAACACAAGCAATCATCATCAGGTGTGAAGGGGGAGCTGGGTGGGGAGGGTGGGGAGGGGCTGGGTGGGGAGGGGAGGGTGGGGAGGGGCTGGTCACCCCGTGGTGCCCCCCTTATAAAACTCAACGTTTCACCTACTCACGCCGGCTTGTGCCCGCCCTCACAGTCGTGCATATTGTGCGGAATACACCACCACGTGGTGCCGCTGTTGACCCTGGCCAGTGACCGAGCAACCCAACGTTCCTACCAGCTCCCTCCGCAGGAGAATGTGTTACTAGAGGAGAATGTGTTACTACAGGAGAATGTGACACTACAGGAGAATGTGTTACTACAGGAGAATGTGTTACTACAGGAGAATGTGACACTACAGGAGAATGTGTTACTGTATGAGAATGTGTTACTACAGGAGAATGTGTTACTACAGGAGAATGTGACACTACAGGAGAATGTGTTACTAGAGGAGAATGTGTTACTACAGGAGAATGTGTTACTACAGGAGAATGTGACACTACAGGAGAATGTGTTACTGTAGGAGAATGTGTTACTACAGGAGAATGTGTTACTAGAGGAGAATGTGTTACTACAGGAGAATGTGACACTACAGGAGAATGTGTTACTACAGGAGAATGTGTTACTACAGGAGAATGTGACACTACAGGAGAATGTGTTACTGTATGAGAATGTGTTACTACAGGAGAATGTGTTACTACAGGAGAATGTGACACTACAGGAGAATGTGTTACTAGGGGAGAATGTGTTACTACAGGAGAATGTGTTACTACAGGAGAATGTGACACTACAGGAGAATGTGTTACTGTAGGAGAATGTGTTACTACAGGAGAATGTGTTACTACAGGAGAATGTGACACTACAGGAGAATGTGTTACTACAGGAGAATGTGTTACTACAGGAGAATGTGTTACTACAGGAGAATGTGACACTACAGGAGAATGTGTTACTGTAGGAGAATGTGTTACTACAGGAGAATGTGACACTATAGGAGAATGTGTTACTACAGGAGAATGTGTTACTACAGGAGAATGTGTTACTAGAGGAGAATGTGACACTACAGGAGAATGTGACACTACAGGAGAATGTGTTACTACAGGAGAATGTGTTACTACAGGAGAATGTGACACTACAGGAGAATGTGTTACTGTATGAGAATGTGTTACTACAGGAGAATGTGTTACTACAGGAGAATGTGACACTACAGGAGAATGTGTTACTACAGGAGAATGTGACACTACAGGAGAATGTGTTACTAGAGGAGAATGTGTTACTACAGGAGAATGTGTTACTACAGGAGAATGTGACACTACAGGAGAATGTGTTACTGTAGGAGAATGTGTTACTACAGGAGAATGTGTTACTACAGGAGAATGTGACACTACAGGAGAATGTGTTACTACAGGAGAATGTGTTACTACAGGAGAATGTGTTACTACAGGAGAATGTGACACTACAGGAGAATGTGTTACTGTAGGAGAATGTGTTACTACAGGAGAATGTGACACTATAGGAGAATGTGTTACTACAGGAGAATGTGAAACTACAGGAGAATGTGACACTACAGGAGAATGTGTTACTACAGGAGAACGTGACACTACAGGAGAATGTGTTACTACAGGAGAATGTGTTACTACAGGAGAATGTGACACTACAGGAGAATGTGTTACTACAGGAGAATGTGACACTACAGGAGAATGTGACACTACAGGAGAATGTGACACTACAGGAGAATGTGACAATACAGGAGAATGTGTTACTACAGGAGAATGTGTTACTGTAGGAGAATGTGTTACTGTAGGAGAATATGACACTACAGGAGAATGTGTTACTGTAAGAGAATGTGTTACTACAGGAGAATGTGACAATACAGGAGAATGTGGCACTACAGGAGAATGTGTTACTACAGGAGAATGTGACACTACAGGAGAACGTGTTACTACAGGAGAATGTGTTACTACAGGAGTATGTGACACTACAGGAGAATGTGATACTCCAGGAGAATGTGTTACTACAGGAGAATGTTTCACTACAGGAGAATGTGACACTACAGGAGAATGTGACACTACAGGAGAATGTGTTATTACAGGAGAATGTGACACTACAGGAGAATCTGTTACTACAGGAGAATGTGACACTACAGGAGAATGTGACACTACAGGAGAATGTGACACTACAGGAGAATGTGTTACTACAGGAGAATGTGACACTACAGGAGAATGTGTTACTACAGGAGAATGTGTTACTACAAGAGAATGTGTTACTACAGGAGAATGTGACACTACAGGAGAATGTGACACTACAGGAGAATGTGTTACTACAGGAGAATGTGACACTACAGGAGAATGTGTTACTACAGGAGAATGTGTTACTACAGGAGAATGTGACACTACAGGAGAATGTGTTACTACAGGAGAATGTGTCACTACAGGAGAATGTGACACTACAGGAGAATGTGACACTACAGGAGAATGTGACACTACAGGAGAATGTGTTACTGTATGAGAATGTGTTACTACAGGAGAATGTGTTACTACAGGAGAATGTGTTACTACAGGAGAATGTGTTACTACAGGAGAATGTGACACTACAGGAGAATGTGTTACTACAGGAGAATGTGTTACTACAGGAGAATGTGTTAATACAGGAGAATGTGTTACTACAGGAGAATGTGACACTACAGAAGAATGTGTTACTACAGGAGAATGTGTTACTACAGGAGAATGTGACACTACAGGAGAATGTGTTACTGTATGATAATGTGTTACTACAGGAGAATGTGTTACTACAGGAGAATGTGACACTACAGGAGAATGTGTTACTACAGGAGAATGTGTTACTACAGGAGAATGTGTTACTACAGGAGAATGTGTCACTACAGGAGAATGTTACTACAGGAGAATGTGACACTACAGGAGAATGTGTTACTACAGGAGAATGTGTTACTACAGGAGAATGTGTTACTACAGGAGAATGTGTTACTACAGGAGAATGTGACACTACAGGAGAATGTGTTACTGTATGATAATGTGTTACTACAGGAGAATGTGTTACTACAGGAGAATGTGACACTACAGGAGAATGTGTTACTACAGGAGAATGTGTTACTACAGGAGAATGTGTTACTACAGGAGAATGTGTCACTACAGGAGAATGTGTTACTACAGGAGAATGTGTTACCCCCTTACTCCAAGGCCCCGCCCCCTTACTCCAAGGCCCCGCCCCCTCGCTGCCCACAAAGGCCCCGCCCCCTCCCTCTAATACCCCGCCCCCTTCTCTCTCTGGCCCAGTCCCCTCCCGGACGACGAACCCCCACCCCTACTCCCTCGCTGGCCACGCCCCCCTCCCCGCCATGGCTCCACCCCTTTTCCTTACACGGCACCGCCCCCCGTCCCTCGCCCCGCCCCCTCCCTGGCCCACAAAGGCCCCGCCCCCCTCTGTTGCCGCACGGGACACGCGCGGGCAACCGTCAATCGGTTGCCCCGGGCAACCGTCAATCGGTTGCCCCGGGCAACCGCTCGCGACTCGTCAGCCGCCCCCCCCCGCTCTCCCCCACCACACGCGAGAGGGCGGGGGTGGGGTGACCGGAGGGGGGGGTCAAGGGGTCAAGGGGATTGCGCAATCACGGAGCTCTGTGAACTAACGAGGTGCCAGGAATAGCGACGAAGGGAGTGGGAGGAGGGGTGGGGGTGAGTGGGGGGTGGGGGTGAGTGGGGGGGGTGAGTGGGGGGTGAGTGGGGGGAGGGGTGGGGGTGAGTGGGGGGAGGGGTGGGGGTGAGTGGGGGGTGGGGTGGGGGTGAGTGGGGGGTGAGTGGGGGGTGAGTGGGGGGAGGAGTGGGGGTGAGTGGGGGGTGAGTGGGGGGTGAGTGGGGGGAGGGGTGGGGGTGAGTGGGGGGAGGGGTGGGGGTGAGTGGGGGGAGGGGTGGGGGTGAGTGGAGGGAGGGGTGGGGGTGAGTGGGGGGGTCACTCAAGGGCAGAGGCACGGAGGAGGTCACGTGAGCACGCGGCCGGTCAACCATCGACATCGCCAGCGTCACCATCACCATCACCACTAATACTATCATCACTACTACCACCATCATCATCATCACCATCACCACCACCATCACTATCATCACTACCACCATCACCACCATCATCACTACTACCACCATCATCATCATCACCATCACCACCACCATCACTATCATCACTACCACCATCACCATCATCACCACCACCATCACTATCGTCACTACCACCATCACTATCGTCACTACCACCATCACTATCGTCACTACCACCATCACTATCGTCACCATCACCATCATCACCATCACCACCATCACTATCACCACCATCACCATCACCACCATCATCACCACCACCATCACTATCATCACCATCACCATCACCACCATCATCACTATCATCACCACTATCACCATCACCACCATCACCATCACCACCATCACCACCATCATCACCACCATCATCACCACCATCATCATCACTACTACTACCATCATCATCACTACTATCACCATCACCATCATCTCCACCATCATCACCACCATCATCATCACTACTACTACTACCATCATCATCACTACTATCACCATCACCATCATCTCCACCATCATCACCACCATCATCATCACTACTACCATCATCATCACTACTATCATCACCACCATCATCACTACTACCACCATCATCATCATCACCACCACCACCATCACTACTACTACCACCATCATCATCACCATCATCACCACCATCATCATCACCACCATCATCACCACCATCATCACTACTACTACCACCATCATCATCACTACTACCACCATCATCATCACCACCATCATCACCACCATCATCACTACTATCATCACTACCATCATCACTACTATCATCACCACCATCATCACCACCATCATCACCACCATCATCACTACTACTACCACCATCATCATCACTACTATCATCACCACCATCATCACTACTACCACCATCATCATCATCACCACCACCATCACTACTACTACCACCATCATCATCACCATCATCACCACCATCATCATCACCACCATCATCACCACCATCATCACTACTACTACCACCATCATCATCACTACTACCACCATCACCATCACCACCATCATCATCACCACCATCATCACTACTATCATCACTACCATCATCACTACTATCATCACCACCATCATCACCACCATCATCACCACCATCATCACTACTACTACCACCATCATCATCACTACTACCACCATCATCATCACCACCATCATCACCACCATCATCACCACCATCATCACTACTATCATCACTACCATCATCACTACTATCATCACCACCATCATCACCACCATCATCACTAATATCATCACCATCATCACTACCATCATCATCACTACTATCATCACCACCACACAGCACAACCACCACCACCATCACTACTATCACCACCACCACCATCACCACAACCATCACTACTATCACCATCATCATCACTACTATCATCACCACCATCATCACCACCATCATCACCACCATCATCACCGCCATCATCACCACCATCATCACCACCATCATCACTACTACCACCATCACCACCATCATCACCACCATCATCACCACCATCATCACTACTACCACCATCATCATCATCACTACTATCACCACCACAACCACCACCACAACCACCACCACAACCATCGCCACCACCACTACCACACACCACCACAACCATTGTCACCACCACCACACACCACAACCACCACCACAACCATCGTCACCACCACAACACACAACCACCACCACAACCATCGTCACCACCACTACCACACAACACCACACCCACCACCACAACCATCGTCACCACCACTACCACACACCACCACAACCACCACCACAACCATCGTCACCACCACCACACACCACAACCACCACCACAACCATCGTCACCACCACTACCACACACCACAACCACCACCACAACCATCGTCATCACCACCACAACACACAACCACCACAACCATCGTCACCACCACTACCACACACCACCACACCCACCACCACAACCATCGTCACCACCACTACCACACACCACCACACCCACCACCACAACCATCGTCACCACCACTACCACACACCACCACACCCACCACCACAACCATCGTCACCACCACCACAACCATCGTCACCACCACAACACACAACCACCACCACAACCATCGTCACCACCACTACCACACACCACCACAACCACCACAACCATCGTCACCACCACTACCACACACCACCACTACCACACACCACAACCATCGTCACCACCACTACCACACACCACCACAACCACCACAACCATCGTCACCACCACAACCATCGTCACCACCACTACCACACACCACAACCATCGTCACCACCACTACCACAACCACCACCACAACCATCGTCACCACCACCACCACACAGCACACCCACCACCACAACCATCGTCACCACCACCACAACCATCGTCACCACCACACCCACCACCACAACCATCGTCACCACCACTACCACAACCACCACCACAACCATCGTCACCATCGTCACCACCACCACCACACACCACCACACACCACCACCACCACACACCACACCCACCACCACAACCATCGTCACCACCACTACCACACACCACAACCATCGTCACCACCACTACCACACCCACCACCACAACCATCGTCACCACCACAACCATCGTCACCACCACCACAACCATCGTCACCACCACCACCACCACAGTGACCCCCCACGACCTCGTCACAGTGGTCACCTGACGCCGCCGCCGCTATGTTGAGAGCCTCACCACGAGGACACTTTTGTCGCGACGCCAAATCGCGAAGGGGGGGGGGCACCAGGGGGGGGGCACCGGGGGGGGGGGCACCGGGGGGCGGGGCGATTTGACTGGGATCCCCTCCGACGTCATTCCATGCACGAGGCCCTTGCCTGCAGAAGCGTCACCCAGAGTCACAGCGTCGTCAACACCACCACAACTACAGCCACAGTCACCACTACAACCACTACAACCACTACAACCACAGTCACCCAGAGTCACAGCGTCGTCAACACCACCACTACAGCCACAGTCACCACTACAACCACTACAACCACAGTCACCACTACAACCACTACAACCACAGTCACCACTACAACCACTACAACCACTACAACCACAGTCACCCAGAGTCACAGCGTCGTCAACACCACCACCACTACAGCCACAGTCACCACCACTACTACAACCACTACAACCACAGTCACCACCACTACAGCCACAGTCACCACCACGACAACCACAGTCACCCAGAGTCACAGCGTCGTCAACACCACCACCACTACAGCCACAGTCACCACCACTACAACCACAGTCACCCAGAGTCACAGCGTCGTCAACACCACCACCACTACAGCCACAGTCACCACCACTACAACCACAGTCACCCAGAGTCACAGCGTCGTCAACACCACCACCACTACAGCCACAGTCACCACTACAACCACAGTCACCCAGAGTCACAGCGTCGTCAACACCACCACTACAGCCACAGTCACCACTACAACCACTACAACCACTACAGCCACAGTCACCACCACTACAACCACTACAACCACAGTCACCCAGAGTCACAGCGTCGTCACCACCACCACTACAACCACAGTCACCACTACAACCACTACAACCACTACAGCCACAGTCACCCAGAGTCACAGCGTCGTCACCACCACGACCACTACAACCACAGTCACCACCACTACAACCACAGTCACCACCACTACAACCACTACAACCACAGTCACCACTACAACCACTACAACCACAGTCACCACCACTACAACCACAGTCACCACCACCACTACAACCACAGTCACCACCACTACAACCACTACAACCACAGTCACCACCACCACTACAACCACAGTCACCACTACAACCACTACAGCCACAGTCACCCAGAGTCACAGCGTCGTCATCACCACCACCACTACAACCACAGTCACCACCACTACAACCACAGTCACCACCACTACAACCACTACAACCACAGTCACCACTACAACCACTACAACCACAGTCACCACCACTACAACCACAGTCACCACCACCACTACAAACACAGTCACCACCACTACAACCACTACAACCACAGTCACCACCACCACTACAACCACAGTCACCCAGAGTCACAGCGTCGTCAACACCACCACTACAACCACAGTCACCACCACTACAACCACAGTCACCATAACAACCACAGTCACCCAGAGTCACAGCGTCGTCAACACCACCACTACAACCACAGTCACCACCACTACAACCACAGTCACCACCATAACAACCACAGTCACCACTACAACCACAGTCACCACCACTACAACCACAGTCACCCAGAGTCACAGCGTCGTCACCATCAACACTACAACCACTACAACCACAGTCACCACCACTACAACCACTACAGCCACAGTCACCACCACTACAACCACTACAGCCACAGTCACCACCACTACAACCACTACAACCACAGTCACCACCACTACAACCACAGTCACCACCACTACAACCACTACAACCACAGTCACCACCACTACAACCACTACAACCACAGTCACGACCACCACTACAACCACAGTCACCACTACAACCACTACAACCACAGTCACCACCACTACAACCACAGTCACCACCACTACAACCACAGTCACCCAGAGTCACAGCGTCGTCACCACCACCACTACAACCACGGTCACCCAGAGTCACAGCGTCGTCACCACCAACACTACAACCACAGTCACCCAGTCACAGCGTCGTCAACACCACCACTACAACCACTACAGCCACAGACACCACCACCACTACAACCACAGTCACCACCACTACAACCACAGTCACCACCACCACTACAACCACAGTCACCACCACTACAACCACTACAACCACAGTCACCACCACTACAACCACAGTCACCACCACTACTACAACCACAGTCACCACCACTACAACCACTACAGCCACAGTCACCACCACTACAACCACTACAACCACAGTCACCACCACTACAACCACTACAACCACAGTCACCACTACCACTACAGCCACAGTCACCACCACTACTACAACCACAGTCACCACCACTACAACCACAGTCACCACCACTACAACCACAGTCACCACCACTACAGCCACAGTCACCACCACTACAACCACAGTCACCACCACCACTACAACCACAGTCACCACCACTAAAACCACAGTCACCACCACTACAGCCACAGTCACCACCACTACAACCACAGTCACGACCACTACAACCACTACAACTCCAGTCACCACCACTACAACCACTACAACCACAGTCACCACCACTACAACCACACTCACCACTACCACTACAACCACAGTCACCACCACTACAACCACAGTCACCACTACCACCACTACAACCACAGTCACCTCTACCACCACAGTCACCTCTACCACCACAGTCACCTCTACCACCACAGTCACCTCTACCACCACAGCCACCACTACCACCACTACCACCACTACAACCACAGTCACCACCACGACTACCACCACTACAACCACAGTCACCACTACAACCACAGTCACCACCACTACAACCACAGTCACCACCACTACAACCACAGTCACCACTACCACCACTACAACCACAGTCACCACAGTCACCACTACCACCACTACCACCACTACAACCACAGTCACCAGAGTCACCACAGTCACCACCACAGTCACCACCACCACAGTTACCGCCATTCGCCACGAAGTGGCGGTGACGCCACCACGACGCTTGTGCCAGGCTAGGTGCACGTTGAGGCCACGTGAAGTGTTGAACGCCCGCTGGCAGGAGGTCACGGGGAGGACCCAAGTGCCACGGGTCCACTGACTGAGATGACTGGCTGATGCACCACCTGTGCCCCCTACTGTGCCAACCCGCTGTGCTTTAGCCACCCGGCGCTCCGCTCGTTGTTGTGAGCGTCGCTCCTCCGCCCTCCATTGTTATTGGAGGGCGACTGCCTCCAACTGCCCAGTAGCATCCTTCACGAGCCTCCTCCACAGAGGCCGATCCTGACACCGCTGGTACCAGTCATCGGCAAGTCCACTCAGCTCCACGTCCTCCTGTACCACATCACTCCATCTCTTCTCTAGCCCGTGCCGTGCCCGTTTAGCCCCCTGGATCTGGCCGAACAAAACTTGTTTAGGCATGCGGTGGCTGGGCATGCGAGCTACATGACCCAGCCAACGCAGCCTTGCCTGCCAGCGGAGCTTACCGATAGGACTTGGTCCAGATCTTTCAAGGATTTGTGGGCTCTCACACAATCCAGCCTAATTAAACCCAGGACGGATTGTAGGAGGGCAGCCTAAATGTTTCTCACCGGCGAAGATGTTCCATTCGGGGGGTCCACGTTTCGCAAGCATAGAGAAGGGAGGGAATGACTGTGGCCTGAAGCTTCGTGCGGAGCGACAGAACAGATTGCTACCACACAGCGTTACGCAACCGATGAAAAGGCAATGCCGCTCGACTGATTCGGAGTGTGACCTCTGCTCTCAAACCGGAGCCGGTCATGAGCACACTGCCCAGGTATGGGAAACTCTCCACTCTCTCCACAACTGCCCTATCACCAATTGGGAGTTGTGGGGGAGGAGTATCCGTTGGTACAAAATACGCAGGCAGGTGATTAGTTTTGGTGGGGCTGATGGTAAGGCCCCACCTCTTCATGGCAAGCTCCAGGTTCAGCAGCAGCGCCTCCAACTCCTCCTCCGAGTGAGCAGCAATTACCAGATCATCGGTATACATAACATGGTTGAGCAATAGGGAGCCATCCCTTGACCACACCCGGGCATCGATCAGCCTCTCATTGTATCTGTACCAGATGAAAATTCTTCCAGTACAGCTATTGAAGGCTTCACGAACTACGTGGTCGAAATAGATGTTAAATAATGTGGGAGCCAGAGGACATCCCTGTCGCACCCCAAGGTGTACAGGGAATGGCTCTGACTCCCGGCCACGTAGTTTTACCCGGGCCCGCTCACCATCATGAAGGTCCTTAATGATCGTGAGCAGAGGGTCAAGGCCAACTGAAGGTATCATAGGCCTTGACCAGGAAAATAAAGCAGAGATGTAGGTCTTGTTGGAATTCCTTACACCTCTGCTGTAGCAGACATACAGAAAATATGGCATCTGTGCAGGACCGCCATTTCCTGAAACCGCATTGGGGCTCCGCAAGCCTCTCCTCAGCGTGCCTGGCAAGGCGATGTTGAATAATCCTTGCCAGGACCTTTCCCAGCACACTGAGGAGTGAGATGCCCCTGTAGTTGTTACAGTCTGTGCGGTCCCCCGTTTTACAGAGGGGGACCACCAGGGCATCCTTCCAATCCTGCGGAACCCGTCCAGTGGTCCATACTGTTGTTATGATGTTTTGTACGGCAGTCTGCACACAAATTGTTGTTATGATGTTTTGTACAGCAGTCTGCACACAAATGCCACCCTCCCTCAGCATTTCGCTGAGGAAAGTATCTCTGCCCGGCGCTTTTCCACCTTCAGTACTTCCACAACAGATGGCACCTCAGCTAGCCACTCACAGAGAGTGACTTCTTCTTCCAATATTTGTGGCACCGCAGCCTCGGCAGGGTCATCCTCACTTTGTCCCACGTTGTTTTCCAGGCTGAGAGATTTCCCCTCCCCCAGGACCTCACAGAAATTCTCAGCAAATCTGCAAACCTGTTCCTGGGGTTCGGAGATTGGATCACCGTTCTTTCCCCTAATGATGGTAATAGGTGTGACACTGCAGGTTACTTTTTTGATAGAATTAAATTGAGATTTGTGATCGCGGGCCATTGAGGCAGAGTCCATCTCCTCAACAACCCGCGACCACCACCCATCCTTGCAGCACCTCACGGCTCTCCAAACCTCCGAGCAAAGGCTGCGGTAAGCCTCCTCATTCTCCGACGTGGGATTCTGTAGCCGATGACAGTGGGCCTGTCGCTTTTTTTCAGCAAGCCTCAACACCTCCTCTGTCAGCCGGAGTCTCTGGGGAGATTTGGACCGTGTACCCAAAGCAGCCATTGCAGCTGCATGAGCCACAGTCCTAAACCTCGTCCATTTCCCCTCAACATCAGGAGGAGTGGGGGACAATGCCAACTCCAGCCGCAAGCAATGATAAAAAAATCTCATTGGAACTTTCATCAGATAACTGAAACCATGGGTTTGAATGGGGTCCTGGGTGTTCACCCACCACCGGAGTGGAAGAATGGCAGGCGCCTCTTACAGATGACAAGTCGATGGTCAGTGGGCAGATCAGCTCCACGGTAGGTCCTGGTGTCAAGGACATGGGCTCGCATCTGCTGGTCCGTCACTACGTAGTCCAGCAGATGTTCTTGCTTGGACCCGGCATGCATCCATGAAGTTGTGTGGATGCGCCGATGCCGGAACAGCATGTTGGTAATTACAAGCCCATGGGCTGCACAAAAATCTAGCAGCCTCCTACCGTTGGTATTGAGCTGATCTGGCCCATGCCTTCCAATCACTCCAGACCAGGTGCCAGCATCATGACCAACTCAGGCATTGAAGTCACCCAACAAGATGACTCTATCCCGAGGGGCCACTTTAGCCAACACCTGTGATAGGAGGTCATAGAAGGCATCCGACTCATCGGCCTTGCCTGCATCCCTCCATGGATGTTCGTCTTTGCTGGGGGCATAAGTAACCACGACCACCACTCCTCGCCTCTGGTTGATGGGAAGGCGAGCCCAAAGTAGCCTGGGGCTTACAGCTTCCCACACCTCACTGCCATGCTCCCACGCCCCCTTCATTCTTTTGTTCAGAAGAAGAGCCACTCCCTGTTGTTTGGCAGTCTCCTGCCCCGAGTAGAGGACTGTCCACCCCT
Organism: Petromyzon marinus; assembly: GCF_048934315.1. NCBI lineage: Eukaryota > Metazoa > Chordata > Hyperoartia > Petromyzontiformes > Petromyzontidae > Petromyzon > Petromyzon marinus. The sequence continues at coordinate 141,377 of NW_027423171.1, forward strand.
CATGGTGGCAAGAGCCAGAGCCGGTCCACCGGACCTCCTGAATGCCGCAGAGATCCAGGCGGTACCGGTCCAGCTCCCGACAGAGGAGTAGCAGCCTCTCCTCCGCAGTGAGCGTTCGAACATTCCACTTAGCCACACGAAATGTTTTTTCGTTGTTTCTGGAGGAACCCCGAGGATAAGGATTCAGTCTCCTGGCTCCGCCAATTGGGGTTTGGCCAGGAGACGTCACAGATGCCTATCCCCCCGGGGCCTCTGGCACAAGCTTAATACATGTTTTATCTCGTAGTTTAGTAGTAGTTAATTGAAGGTGGAGGGGTCTGTGTGGTCTGTGTGGGTCTCTATGAGTATGGGTCCTTGTGGGTCTCTATGAGTATGGGTCTGTGTGGGTCTGTGTAGGTCTCTATGAGTATGGGTCTGTGTGGGTCTCTATGGGTATGGGTCTGTGTGGGTCTCTATGAGTATGGGTCTGTGTGGGTCTCTATGAGTATGGGTCTGTGTAGGTCTCTATGAGTATGGGTCTCTGTGTGGGTCTCTATGGGTATGGTTCTCTGTGGGTCTCTATGAGTATGGATCTCTGTGTGGGTCTCTATGAGTATGGGTCTCTATGAGTATGGGTCTGTGTGGGTCTCTATGAGTATGGGTCTGTGTGAGTCTCTATGAGTATGGGTGTGTGTGGGTCTCTATGAGTATGGGTCTGTGTAGGTCTCTATGAGTATGGGTCTGTGTGGGTCTCTATGGGTATGGGTCTGTGTGGGTCTCTATGAGTATGGGTCTGTGTGGGTCTCTATGAGTATGGGTCTGTGTAGGTCTCTATGAGTATGGGTCTCTGTGGGTCTCTATGAGTATGGATCTCTGTGTGGGTCTCTATGAGTATGGGTCTCTATGAGTATGGGTCTGTGTGGGTCTCTATGAGTATGGGTCTGTGTGAGTCTCTATGAGTATGGGTCTGTGTGGGTCTCTATGAGTATGGGTCTGTGTGGGTCTCTATGGGTATTGGTCTCTGTGTGAATCTCTATGAGTCTCTGTGTGGGTCTCTATGAGTATGGGTCTGTGTGCGTCTCTATGAGTATGGGTCTGTGTGGGTCTCTATGAGTATGGGTCTGTGTGGGTCTCTATGAGTATGGGTCTGTGTGGGTCTCTATGAGTATGGGTCTGTGTGGGTCTCTATGGGTATGGGTCTCTGTGTGGGTCTCTATGAGTATGGGTCTGTGTGGGTCTCTATGGGTATGGGTCTCTGTGTGAATCTCTATGAGTCTCTGTGTGGTTCTCTATGGGCCTGTGTGTATTTGTCTGCTGCTATCAATCCCCACGTGATGATGACATCAGCCGCTTGCTTGAGCTGCTCATTCGCGATGGCCCAGGGTGGCTTCTGACAAAATATCGACACAGCACCTAAGTGCGGCCTTCCTACCCTGGTAGGACTACAAAATATCAACACATTTAATCTTGGAACTTTCTTTTGCCACGACCAAAATATAAGAACAGGTTTTCCCCTTTTTTCTAGCCAAGTTGTTTAAAACACCAAAGTGAAACCTTTTCACCAGGATGCACGCCACTGCATTCACCACAGTACTTGCGGTCAGAGTGTGAACACAGAAACACTCTCTGATAGTAGATGCACTGTCCTTGAAACTGAGTGGTCCACACGGCTATTCTCACAAAAAGTATTAGTTGAGTTTGTAGTTTTTTTTAAAAATGTATCCCTCTCTCATTCTCTCGCTCTCACTCTCTCTCACACTCCCTCCCTCTCTCACACTCTCACACTCCCTCTCTCTCACTCACACTCCCTCTCTCTCACACTCACACTCTCTCACACTCCCTCTCTCACACTCCCTCTCTCTCACTCCCTCTCTCTCTCTCAAACTCTCTCTCTCACTCCCTCTCTCACACTCTCACTCCCTCTCTCACACTCTCTCTCTCACACTCTCTCTCTCTCACACTCTCTCTCTCTCTCACTCTCTCACACACTCCCTCTCTCTCCCTCTCTCTCTCTCACTCTCTCTCTCTCACTCTCTCTCTCTCACACTCACACTCTCTCTCTCACACTCACACTCTCTCTCTCTCACACTCCCTCTCTCTCACACTCCCTCTCTCTCACACTCTCTCTCACACACTCCCTCTCTCACTCTCTCTCTCTCACTCTCTCTCACACTCACACTCTCTCTCTCACTCACACTCCCTCTCTCACACTCCCTCTCTCTCACACTCTCTCTCACACACTCCCTCTCTCTCCCTCTCTCTCTCACTCTCTCTCACACTCACACTCTCTCTCTCACTCACACTCCCTCTCTCACACTCCCTCTCTCTCACACTCCCTCTCTCACACTCTCTCACACTCCCTCTCTCATTCCCTCTCTCTCACTCTCCCTCTCTTTCTCACACTCCCTCTCTCTCTCACACTCTCTCTCTCTCACACTCCCTCTCTCTCTCACACTCTCTCTCACACTCCCTCTCTCACACACTCCCTCTCTCACACTCCCTCTCTCACACTCCCTCTCTCACTCCCTCTCTCTCACACTCCCTCTCTCTCTCTCGCTCTATTAATGCACTAACACTCTCCCTCTCTCTGATGTGAAATGTCACACGTTTAGGGAAACACCGCTTACCCAATCCGACACCACCACCACCAGAACAGACAAAGATCCCCCGTGTAGCCTCTAGCAGACTGTAGGGGCAAGGGCTGTCAGGAGCGCCTATACACAGACAAAGATCCCCCGTGTAGCCTCTAGCAGACTGTAGGGGCAAGTGCTGTTAGTAGTGCCTATACACAGACAAAGATCCCCCGTGTAGCCTCTAACAGACTGTAGGGGCAAGGGCTGTCAGGAGCGCCTATACACAGACAAAGATCCCCCGTGTAGCCTCTAACAGACTGTAGGGGCAAGTGCTGTTAGGGGTGCCTATACACAGACAAAGTTCCCCCGTGTAGCCTCTAACAGATTGTAGGGGCAAGTGCTGTTAGGAGCGCCTATACACAGACAAAGATCCCCCGTGTAGCCTCTAACGGGCTGTAGGGGCAAGTGCTGTTAGTGAGCACCAAACAAAGACAAAGATCCCCCATATAGTCTTAACAGACTGTAGGGGCAAGTGCTGTTAGCGAGCACCTATGAAGGCCGGAACGGTACACGAGGGGGTGGGTGGCCAGCACCACGCCCGACCGCCTTTGTCTCCCTAGTGGCAATGTTTACACACCGCACCAGGTACTCATTTGAGGCTGAGTCGACCTAGGGGAGGCCTGGGACCGGTTCAGATAATCGTCACTGGTGTTGGCCGTGAGCGGGAATCGAACCCGGGTCGCCAGGTTCATAGCGCAGCGCGCTAACCGCTACACTATCGCTCCCCACACACAGACACAGACAAAGGTCCCCCGTGTAGCCTCTAACAGACTGCAGGGGCAAGTGCTGTTAGCTAGCACCTCACACACAGACACAGACAAAGATCCCCCGTGTAGCCTCTAACAGACTGCAGGGGCAAGTGCTGTTAGCTAGCACCTCACACACAGACACAGACAAAGATCCCCCGTGTAGCCTCTAACAGACTGCAGGGGCAAGTGCTGTTAGCTATCACCTCACACACAGACACAGACAAAGGTCCCCCGTGTAGCCTCTAACGGACTGCAGGGGCAAGTGCTGTTAGCTATCACCTCACACACAGACACAGACAAAGGTCCCCCGTGTAGCCTCTAACAAACTGCAGGGGCAAGTGCTGTTAGCTAGCACCTCACACACAGACACAGACAAAGGTCCCCCGTGTAGCCTCGAACAGACTGTAGGGGCAAGTGCTGTTAGCGAGCGGCACCTATGAAGGCTACCGGCACTGTGGCACACGAGGGGGTGGGTGGCCAGCACCACGCCCGGCCGCCTTTGTCTCCCCAGTGGCGATGTTCACACACCGCTACACCGGGTGCTCATTTGAGGCCGAGTCGACCTAGGGGACGAGGTCCCAGGACCGGTTCAGGTGATCGCCACCGCTGGTGTTTGTAGCAGTGAGCGGGAGTGGAACTCAGGTCTCTGCCGGCTTCGTAGGGCTCAGCGAGGACTTCGCCGGTAGGGGGGGAAAACCCCTCCAGCATTGAAAAGTGAAAGCAGTTGTTAGTAAGGAGTTGTTAGTAAGGAGTTGTTAGTAAGGAGTTGTTAGTGAGTAGTTGTTAATAAGTAGTTGTTAGCAAGGAGTTGTTAGCAAGCAAGGCTTGGTAGTAAGGAGTTGTTAGTAAGGAGTTGTTAGTGATCAAGACTTGTTAGTAAGCAAGTAGTTGTTAGTAAGGAGTTGTTAGTAAGGAGTTGTTAGTGAGCAAGGCTGGTTAGTAAGCAAGTAGTTGTTGGTAAGGAGTTGTTAGTGAGTAAGGAGTTGTTGGTAAGTAGTTGTTAGTAAGGAGTTGTTAGTGAGTAAGGAGTTGTTAGTAAGTAAGGAGTTGTCAGTGAGTAAGTAGTTGTTAGTGAGTATGGAGTTGTGAGTGAGTAAGGAGTTGTTAGTGAGCAAGGAGTTGTTAGTGAGTAGTTGTTAGTGAGTATGGAGTTGTTAGTAAGTAGTTGTTAGTAAGTAGTTGTTAGTAAGGAGTTGTTAGTGAGTAAGACTTGTTAGTAAATAAGTAGTTGTTAGTAAGGCGTTGTTAGTGAGTAAGGAGTTGTCAGTGAGTAAGGAGTTGTTTGTAAGTAGTTGTTAGTCAGTAAGGAGTTGTTAGTAAGGAGTTGTTAGCAAGTAAGGAGTTGTTAGTAAGTAAGACTTGTTAGTAAGTAAGGAGTTGCTAGTAAGGAGTTGTTAGCAAGGACTTATTAGTAAATAAGACTTGTTAGTAAGTAAGGAGTTGTTAGTAAGACTTGTTAGTAAGTAAGGAGTTGCTAGTAAGGAGTTGTTAGCAAGGACTTATTAGTAAATAAGACTTGTTAGTAAGTAAGACTTCTTAGTAAGCAAGACTTGTTAGCAAGTAAGGAGTTGTGAGCAATGACTTATTAGTAAGCAAGGACTTGTTAGTAAGTAGAGAGTTGTTAGTAAGGACCTGTTAGTAAGTAAGGGACTTATTAGTAAGGACCTGTTAGCAAGTAAGGAGTTGTTAGTAAGTAAGGAGTTGTTAGTAGGTAAGGAGTTGTTAGTAAGCAAGGAGTTGTTAGTAAGCAAGGACTTGTTAGTGAGTAAGGAGTTGTTAGCAAGGACTTGTTAGTAAGACTTATTAGCAAGCAAGGATTTGTTAGTAAGCAAGGACTTATTAGTAAGCAAGACTTGTTAGTAAGTAAGGCCTTGTTGGTAAGTAAAGAGTTGTTAGTAAGTAGTTGTTGGCAAGTAGAGAGTTGTTAGTAAGTAAGGGACTTGTTAGTAAGGAGTTGTTAGTAAGTAAACCTTGTTAGTAAGTAAAGAGTTGTTAGTAAGGACTTGTTAGTAAGCAAGGACTTGCCCCTTGTTACTGGCCGCGTGTGTGGCGATGACGCAGACATGGATCGAGGGGTCGAGTTCGCACCTCGTGGTTAGTGATCATCGCCACCGCCCTCGCTGAAGGTGTCGATGCCTTCCTGCAGGCAAGTCGTGGACTCTGTAGACGCCACTGGGCACAACTATTTTGTGAGTCGCTTGTAACAGCTTTGCCGTTTACTTATTGCCAATTATGGGCTCGGACTATTGTCCTATCATCTCGTAGAGTCCCTGGCACGTCGTGATAATCTGCTACACGGTGGCAGTGGATGGGGTCGCAAAATGCCGACTTTGTGCTAATAAACCCCAGCGATCCCATAGAAAGTAGGGATTTTGATGGTGTCATTGTGGGGGGCAGCACCACGTGATACCCCCTCACTCCCACCCTCCCCCCCCCGCCCCCGACACTGGCTCCGCTAGTGGGGGTGCCACCACTGCCACACAACACCACCATCAACAACAATCAACAACCATCAACAACCACCACCATCAACTACCACCATCACCACCAACAACCACCACCATCACCACCACCAACAACCACCACCATCAACAACCATCAACCACCATCACCACCACCACCATCAACAACCATCAACCACCATCACCACCACCATCAACTACCACCATCATCATCATCAACCACCATCACCCACCACCACCACCATCAACCACCACCATCAACCACCACCATCAACCACCACCATCAACCACCAACCACCCCCACCATCAACCACCACCACCATCAACCCCCACCATCAACCACCACCATCAACCACCACCACCAACCACCACCAACCACCACCACCACCATCAACCACAAACACCATCATCACCACCACAACCACCATCAACCACCACCATCAACCACCATCATCACCACCATCAACCACCAACCCCAACCACCGTCACCACCACCACCGCCGTCACCACCACCACCATCACCCACCACCACCACCATCAACCACCACCATCAACCACCACCATCAACCACCAACCACCCCCACCATCAACCCCCACCATCAACCACCCCCACCATCAACCACCACCACCGCTGTCACCACCACCACCATCACCACCGTCACCACCACCACCACCACCACCGCTGTCACCACCACCACCATCACCACCGTCACCAACACCGTCACCACCATCATCACCACCGTCACCACCACCACCACCATCACCACCGTCACCACCACCACCGCTGTCACCACCACCACCGTCACCACCGTCACCAACACCGTCACCACCATCATCACCACCGTCACCACCACCACCATCACCACCACCACCACCACTGCTGTCACCAGGGCTATGTTTAGCGTGCACTTCACGTGCCCAGATTAACCACAACGACAGCCGAGGTTTCAGGACGGCTGCCCTGGTCTACTCCACCCCCACCCCGTGTGTGTGTCTGTGTGTGTGTCTGTGTGTGTCTGTGTGTCTGTGTGTGGTGTGTCTGTGTGTGGTGTGTCTGTGTGTGGTGTGTCTGTGTGTCTGTGTGTGTGTGTCTGTGTGTGTGTCTGTGTGTGTGTCTGTGTGTGTGTCTGTGTGTGTGTCTGTGTGTGTGTCTGTGTGTGGTGTGTCTGTGTGTCTGTGTGTGTATCTGTGTGTGTGTGTCTGTGTGTGTGTCTGTGTCTGTGTGTGTGTCTGTGTGTGTGTCTGTGTGTGTGTCTCTGTGTGTGTGTCTGTGTGTGTGTCTCTGTGTGTGTCTGTGCGTGTGTGTCTGTGCGTGTATGTCTGTGTGTGTGTGTCTGTGTGTGTGTCTGTGTGTGTGTGTCTATCTGTCTGGGCCATGTAGCCCGCATGCCCAGTCACCGCATGCCGAAACAGTTTTTGTTTGGCCGGATTGAGGGGGCTAAACGGGCGTGGCACGGGCTAGAGAAGAGATGGAGTGATGTGGTACAGGAGGACGTGGAGCTGAGTGGACTTGCCGATGACTGGTACCAGCGGTGTCAAGATCGGCCTCTGTGGAGGAGGCTCGTGAAGGATGCTACTGGGCAGTTGGAGGCAGTCGCCCTCCAACAACAACGGAGGGCGGAGGAGCGACGCTCAGAACAACGAGCGGAGCGCCAGGTGGCTAAAGCACAGCAGGTTGGCACAGTAGGGGGCACAGGTGGTGCATCAGCCAGTCATCTCAGTCAGTCGACCCGTGGCACCTGGGTCTGCCCCGTGACCTCCTGCCCGCGGGCGTTCGACACTTCGCGTGGCCTCAAGGTGCACATGGCCTGGCACAAGCGTCGTGGTGATGTCACCGCCACTGAGTGGCGAATGGCGGTTGTTGTTGCTGTGTGTGCGTGTCTGTGTGTCTGTGTGTGTGTGTCTCTGTGTGTGAGTGTCTGTGTGTGTGTGTCTGTGTGTGTGTCTGTGTGTGAGTGTCTGTGTGTGTGTGTCTGTGTGTGAGTGTCTGTGTGTGAGTGTCTGTGTGTGTGTGTCTGTGTGTGTGTGTGTCTCTGTGTGTGAGTGTCTGTGTGTGTGTGTCTGTGTGTGAGTGTCTGTGTGTGAGTGTCTGTGTGTGTGTGTCTGTGTGTGAGTGTCTGTGTGTGAGTGTCTGTGTGTGTGTGTCTGTGTGTGTGTGTGTCTCTGTGTGTGAGTGTCTGTGTGTGTGTGTCTGTGTGTGAGTGTCTGTGTGTGAGTGTCTGTGTGTGTGTGTCTGTGTGTGTGTGTGTGTCTGTGTGTGTCTGTCTGTGTGTGAGTGTCTGTGTGTGTCTGTGTGTGTGTGTCTGTGTGTGTGTCTGTGTGTGTGTGAGTGTCTGTGTGTGTCTGTGTGTGTCTGTGTGTGTGTGAGTGTCTGTGTGTGTCTGTGTGTGTCTGTGTGTGTCTGTGTCTGTGTGTGTGTGTCTATGAGTGTCTGTGTGTGTCTGTGTGTGTGTGTCTGTGTGAGTGTCTGTGTGTGTCTGTGTGTGTGTGTCTGTGTGTGTCTGTGTGTGTGTGTCTGTGTGTGTGAGTGTCTGTGTGTGTCTGTGTGTGTGTGTCTGTGTGTGTGTGAGTGTCTGTGTGTGTCTGTGTGTGTCTGTGTCTGTGTGTGTGTGCCTGTGTGTGTGTGAGTGTCTGTGTGTGTCTGTGTGTGTGCTACCACCCTGTCCAGCCGTGTGTGGGTGTCGGGTGGCGTGGAGGGGAACCGTGCACCACCAACACCAACAACAACCACCACCACCAACAACAACCACCACCACCACCACCAACAACAACCACCACCACCAACCACCACCACCAACAACAACAACCACCACCACCACCACCAACCACCACCACCAACAACAACAACCACCACCACCAATAACAACCACCACCACCACCAACCACCACCACCAACAACAACCACCACCACCACCACCAACAACAACCACCACCACCACCAACAACCACCACCACCAACAATCCCCCTCATTCAAACAGCACCCCAAACCCACCACCAAACCTCTCCGTCACCACCACCACCACCACCACACAAAGACAAAGATCCCCCGTGTGGCCTTAACAGACTGTAGGGGCAAGTGCTGTGAGCGAGCGCCTATGAAGGCCGGAACGGTACACGAGGGGGTGGGTGGCCAGCACCACGCCCGGCCGCCTTTGTCTCCCCAGTGGCGATGTTCACTACTTCACACCTGCTACACCAGGTACTCATTTGAGGCTGAGTCGACCTAGGGGAGGCCTAGGAACCGGTTCAGATAATCGTCACCGCTCACTCACCCCCTCGCTCACTCACCCCCTCGCTCACTCACTCAGCCGCTCACTCACTCAGCCGCTCACTCACTCAGCCATTCATTCACTCACTCAGCCACTCACTCACTCAGCCATTCATTCACTCACTCAGCCACTCACTCAGCCGCTCACTCACTCACTCAGCCATTAATTCACTCACTCAGCCACTCACTCAGCCGCTCACTCACTCACTCAGCCATTCATTCAATCACTCAGCCACTCACCCACTCGCTCACTCACTCACTCGCTCACCCCCTTGCTCACTCACTCACTCAGCCATTAATTCACTCACTCAGCTGCTCACTCACTCAGCCATTCATTCACCTACTCAGCCGCTCACTCACTCACTCAGCCATTCATTCACCCACCCCCTCACCCCCTCGCTCACTAACCCACTCGTCCACTCACCCCCTCGCTCACTCGCTCACCCACTCACCCCCTCGCTCACTCGATCACTCAGCCGCTCACCCCCTCGCTCGCTCGCTCACTCACCCGATCATGCACCCAGTCAACCAATAACTCACCCCGGCCACTCATTCACCCCACTTCCTCCGATCTGCGAGCTCCTCAACGCTGCGAGACCGGCCTGGGGTAAACCCGGGACTAATAATCGGAGGCAAGGCCAGCCACCACCCTTTCAAACCAGCACGGATGTTTCCATGAAGGGCATCTTTTGACCGTGGTCGAGACGGACCCGAAGCTTCGTGCGGAGCGACAGAGACCGGCCTTGCCAAGGGAGCTTCCACGCAGCAGCGTTGCGCAGCCGATGAAAAAGGTAATGCCCCCCGAAATGATTCGGAGCGAGACCTCTGCTGTCAAACCGGAGCCGGTCCATGAGCACACTGCCCAGGTACGTGGGGAGAGTTTCCACTCTCTCTCTCCACTCTCTCTCCACTCTATCTACACTCTCTCTCTCCTCTCTCTCTCTCCACTCTCTCTCTCCACTCTCTCTCTCCACTCTCTCTCTCCACTCTCTCTCTCCACTCTCCCATCTCTCCACTCTCCCATCTCTCTCTCTCCACTCTCTCTCTCCACTCTCTCTCTCCACTCTCTCTCTCCACTCTCTCTCTCCACTCTCTCTCTCCACTCTCTCTCTCCACTCTCTCTCTCCACTCTCTCTCTCCACTCTCTCTCTCCACTCTCTCTCTCCACTCTCTCTCTCCACTCTCTCTCTCCACTCTCTCTCTCCACTCTCTCTTTCCACGCTCTCTCTCTCCACTCTCTCTCTCCACTCTCTCTCTCCACTCTCTCTCTCCACTCTCTCTCTCCACTATCTCTCTCCACTCTCTCTCTCCACTCTCTCTCTCCACTCTCTCTCTCCACTCTCTCTCTCCACTCTCTCTCTCCACTCTCTCTCCACTCTCTCTCTCCACTCTCTCTCCACTCTCTCCACTCTCTATCCCCTCTCCCCCCTCTCCCCACTCTCTCAACTCTCTCTCCCCTCTCTCTCCCCTCTCTCTCCCCTCTCCCTCCCCTCTCTCTCCACTCTCTCCCCTGTAGGGGCAAGTGCTGTTAGCGAGCAGCATCTATGGAAGGCTACAGGCACCGTGGCACACGAGGGGGTGGGTGGCCAGCACCACGCCCGGCCGGCTTTGTCTCCCCAGTGGCGATGTTCACACACCGCACCAGGTACTCATTTGAGGCTGAGTCGACCTAGGGGGAGGCCCGGGACCGGTTCAGATAATCGTCACTGGTGGTGTTGACCGTGAGCGGGAATCGAACCCGGGTAGCCAGGTTCATAGCGCAGCGTAGCGGTAACCACTACACAGACACACACACACATAAACACTCACACACACACACAAAGTTCCCTGGTCTAGCTCGCGAGCAAATGAGTGAGCGCGCGTGCGTGTCTGCGCCAGCCTAGGTGCACGCACCCTTATTGGCCACCTCCCAGGCGACCTCGAAGAGCACCACGTGGCTGTCGTCCGGAACGTCGTCATCCTGCCAGGCGCTCAGGCCCGTCAGGGATGTCACCGAGAAAGAGCGTACCAATGGCATCGCCCCTCCTCCTCACCACCACCACCACCACCGGCTCCTCACCCTCACCAGCTCCTCCTCACCAGCTCCTCACCCTCACCACCACCGCCACCGGATCCTCACCACCAGCGGCAGAAGATCCCTCGCCAGATGCTCACCAGATGCTCACCACCTGCAGCGGCAGCAGCAACAACAACAACCACCACCACCACTACTACACTCACACACACACTCAACAACAACAACAACCGCCATTCGACACTAAGTGGCGGTGACGTCACCACGACGCTTGTGCCAGGCCATGTGCACCCTGAGGCCACGTGGAGTGTCGAACGCCCGCTGGCAGGAGGTCAAGGGGCAGACCCAGGTGCCACGGGTTGACTGACTGAGATGACTGGCTGATGCACCACCTGTGCCCCCTACTGTGCCATCCTGCTGTGCTTTAGCCACCCGGCGCTCCGCTCGTTGTTGTGAGCGTCGCTCCTCCGCCCTCCGTTGTTGTTGGAGGGCGACTGCCTCCAACTACCCAGCAGCGTCCTTCACGAGCCTCCTCCACAGAGGCCGATCTTGACACCGCTGGTACCAGTCATCGGCAAGTCCACTCAGCTCCACGTCCTCCTGTACCACATCACTCCATCTCTTCTCTAGCCCGTGCCGCGCCCGTTTAGCCCCCTCGATCCGGCCAAACAAAAGCTGTTTCGGCATGCGGTGGCTGGACATGCGTGCTACATGGCCCAGCCAACGCAGCCTTGCCTGCTGGAGGAGCTCACCGATGGGACCTTGCTGAGCGAGAGTGGCGTTTGTGCACAGACTGCCCTACATGACATCATAACAATAGTCTGGACCACTGGACGGGTTCCGCAGGATTGGAAGGATGCCCTGGTGGTCCCCCTCTTTAAGAAGGGGGACCGCACAGACTGTAACAACTACAGGGGCATCTCACTCCTCAGTGTGCCGGGAAAGGTCCTGGCAAGGATTATTCAACATCGCCTTGCCAGGCATGCTGAGGAGAGGCTTGCGGAGCCCCAATACGGTTTCAGGAAAGGGCGGTCCTGCACAGATGCCATATTTTCTGTCCGTCTGCTACAGCAGAGATGTAGGGAATTCCAACAAGACCTACATCTCTGCTTTATTGACCTGGTCAAGGCCTATGATACCATCAGTAAGGCCTGGGCTCTGGGTTGTTCTTCGTGCTTTTGGAGTCCCTGACCCTCTGCTCACGATCATTAAGGACCTTCATGATGGTGAGCGGGCCTGGGTAAAACTACGTGGCTGGGAGTCAGAGCCATTCCCTGTACACCTTGGGGTGCGACAGGGATGTCCTCTGGCTCCCACATTATTTAACATCTATTTTGACCACGTAGTTCGTGAAGCCTTCAATAGCTGGACCGGAGGAATATCCATTTGGTACCGATATAATGGGAGGCTGATCGATGCCCGGGTGCGGTCAAGGGATAGCTCCCTATTGCTCGACCACGTTATGTATGCCGATGATTTGGTAATAGCTGCTCATTCAGGAGGAGTTGGAGACGCTGCTGCTGAGACTGGAGCATGCTACTAAGAGATGGGGCCTTACCTTCAGCCCCACCAAAACTAAGCACCTGCCTGGGTATTTTGTACCATCGGACACTCCACCCCCACAACTCCCAATCGGTGATGGGGCAGTTGTGGAGAGAGTGGAGAGTTTCCCATACCTGGGCAGTGTGCTCATGACCGGCTCCAGTTGAACAGCAGAGCTCTCACTCCGAATCAGTCGAGCGGCAATATATTTTCATCGGTTGCGTAAAGCTGTGTGGAAGCTACCTGGTCTGTCGCTCCGCACTAAGCTTCAGGTCTTCTCGGCCACGGTCATTCCCTCCCTTCTCTACGCTTGCGAAACGTGGACCCCCCTAATGGAACATCTTCGCCGGTTAGAAACATTTAGGCTGGCCTGCTTACGATCCATCCTGGGTTTAACCAGGCTGGATTGTGTGAGGAGCTCACCACCACCATTACACTCACCACCACCACCACGACACTCACCATCACCACCACTACACTCACCACCACCACCACCACTACTACACTCACCACCACCACGACACTCACCACCACCACCACTACACTCACCACCACACTCACCACCACCACAACGACACTCGCCACCACTACACTCACCACCACCACTCACCTCCTCACCACCACTACTACACTCACCAACACCACTACACTCACCACCACTGCACTCACCACCACCACTATACTCACCACCACCACTACACTCACCACCACCACTACACTCACCACCACTACACTCACCACCACCACCACTAGACTCACCACCACACTCACCACCACCACAACACTCACCACCACCACCACACTCACCACCACCACACTCACCACCACCACTACACTCACCACCAGCACACTCACCACCACCACCACACTCACCACCACCACTACACTCACCACCACCACCACACTCACCACCACGACACTCACCACCACCACTACACTCACCACCACCACTACACTCACCACCACTACACTCACCACCACCACCACTACACTCACCACCACTACACTCACCACTACCACCACTACACTCACTACCACCACACTCACCACACTCACCACCACCACTCACCACCCACCACCACCACCACACTAACCACCACCACCACACTCACCACCACCACACTCACCACCACCACACTCACCACCACCACCACACTCACCACCACCACCACCACTACACTCACCACCACCACTCACCACCACTACTCACCACCACCACACTAACCACCACCACCACACTCACCACCACCACACTCACCACCGCCACCACCACCACTCACCACCACCACCACTCACCACCACTACACTCACCACCACCACCACCACTACTCACCACCACCACACTCACCATCACCACCACTACACTCACCACCACCACACTCACCTCCTCACCACCACTACACTCACCACCACCACTACACTCACCACCACCATCACACTCACCACCACCACCACTACACTCACCACCACCATCACACTCACCACCACCATCACACTCACCACCACCACCACTACACTCACCACCACCACACTCACCACCACCATCACACTCACCACCACCACCACACTCACCACACTCACCACTACTACACTCACCACCACGACACTCACCGCCACCACCACTACACTCACCACTACACTCACCACCACACTCACCACCACTACACTCACCATCACCACCACACTCATCACACTCATCACCACTCACCACCACCACTACACTCACCACTACTCACCACCACCACTACACTCACCACTACTCACCACCACCACCACTACACTCACCACCACCACACTCACCACCACTACACTCACCACCACCACACTCATCACACTCACCACCACCACTACACTCACCACCACCACTACACTCACCACCACCACACTCACCACACTCACCACCACCACACTCACCACCGCCACCACCACCACTCACCACCACCACACTCACCACCACCACCACTACACTCACCACCACCACCACCACTACTCACCACCACCACACTCACCATCACCACCACCACACTCACCACCACCATCACACTCACCACCACCACCACTACACTCACCACCACCATCACACTCACCACCACCACCACTACACTCACCACCACCACACTCACCACCACCATCACACTCACCACCACCAGCACACTCACCACACTCACCACCACCACTACTACACTCACCACCACGACACTCACCGCCACCACCACCACACTCACCACTACACTCACCACCACCACACTCACCACCACTACACTCACCATCACCACCACTCACCACCACCACCACACTCATCACACTCACCACCACTCACCACCACCACTACACTCACCACTACTCACCACCACCACCACTACACTCACCACCACCACACTCACCACCACTACACTCACCACCACTACACTCACCACCACCACACTCATCACACTCACCACCACCACTACACTCACCACCACCACTACACTCACCACCACCACCACACTCACCACACTCACCACCACCACTCACCACCACCACACTCACCACCACCACCACCACTCACCACTACACTCACCACCACTCACCACCACCACCACACTCACCACCACCACTACACTCACCACCACCACTACACTCACCACCACCACACTCACCACTCACCACCACCACCACTCACCACCACTACACTCACCACCACCACTACACTCACCACCACCACACTCACCACCACCACACTCACCACCACCACCACCACCACTCACCACCACTACACTCACCACCACCACCACACTCACCACTACTCACCACCACCACCACTACACTCACCACTACTCACCACTACTCACCACCACACTCACCACCACCACCAACACACTCACCACCACTACACTCCCCACCACCACACTCACCACCACACTCACCACCACCACTACACTCACCACTACACTCACCACCACCACTAGACTCACCACCACCACCACACTCACCACCACCACACTCACCACCACTACACTCACCACCACTACACTCACCACCACCACTACACTCACCACCACCACCACCACACTCACCACCACTACACTCACCACCACACACACCACTACTCACCACACACACCACTACTCACCACACACACCACACACACCACACTCACCGCTCACCACCACACACACCACTACTCACCACCACCACCACTCACCTCGTCTCTCTGCAGCTGCTCACTAACAATGGCCGCCTCCTGTACGCCGCCAATGCCGCAACCAGCTGGGACCTCCTCCTCCTCCTTCTCTCTCTCTCCCTTTAACTCTTCCTTTAACTCTCTCTTTAACTCTCTCTCTTTAACTCTTCCTTTAACTCTCTCTTTAACTCTTCCTTTACCTCTCTCTCTTTAACTCTCTAACTCCTCCCCCTTTAACTCTCTCTTTAACTCTCTCTCACTCTCTCTTTAACTCTCTCTTTAACTCTTCCTTTACCTCTCTCTCTTTAACTCTCTAACTCCTCCCCCTTTAACTCGCTCCCTCACTCTCTCTCTCTCTTTAACTCTCTCTCACTCCTCCTCTCTCTCTCTCCCTTTAACTCTCTCTCTTTAACTCTTCCTTTACCTCTCTCCTCTCTAACTCCCTCCCCCTTTAACTCTCTCTAACTCTCTCTTTAACTCTCTCTCTTTAACTCTTCCTTTACCTCTCTCTCTTTAACTCTCTAACTCCTCCCCCTTTAACTCGCTCCCTCACTCTCTCTCTCTTTAACTCTTCCTTTAACTCTTCCTTTACCTCTCTCTCCCTTTAACTCTCTCTTTAACTCCTCCTTTAACTCTCTCTTTAACTCTCTCTCACTCTCTCTTTAACTCTCTCTCCCTTTAACTCTTCCTTTAACTCTCTCTTTAACTCTTCCTTTACCTCTCTCCCTTTAACTCTCTAACTCCTCCCCCTTTAACTCGCTCCCTCACTCTCTCTCTCTCTTTAACTCTCTCTCACTCCTCCTTCTCTCTCTCTCTTTAACTCTCTCTCACTCTTTAACTCTTCCTTTACCTCTCTCCCTCTCTAACTCCTCCCCCTTTAACTCTCTCTTTAACTCTCTCTCTCACTCTCTCTTTAACTCTTCCTTTAACTCTCTCTCTCTCCTTTAACTCTCTCTCACTCCCTTTAACTCTCTCTCTCTCTTTAACTCTTCCTTTACCTCTCTCCTCTCTCTCTTTAACTCTCTCTTTAACTCTCTCTCTAACTCTCTCTTTAACTCTCTCTTTAACTCTCTCTCTCTTTAACTCTCTCTCTCTCTTTAACTCTCTCTCTCTAACTCTTCCTTTAACTCTCTCCCTCTCTAACTCCTCCCCCTTTAACTCTCTCTAACTCTCTCTCTTTAACTCTCTCTCACTCTCTCTTTAACTCTCTCTCTAACTCTCTCTTTAACTCTCTCTCCTCCCCCTTTCACTCTCCCTTTAACTCTCTCACTCCTCTTTAACTCTCTCCTCTCTCTCATTCCTCCCCCTTTAACTCTCTCTCTCTCTTTAACTCTTCCTTTACCTCTCTCCCTCTCTAACTCCTCCCCCTTTAACTCTCTCTCACTCTCTCTTTAACTCTTCCTTTAACTCTCTCTCTCTCTTTAACTCTCTCTCTTTAACTCTCTCTTTAACTCTCTCTCTCTCTTTAACTCTCTCTTTAACTCTCTCTCTCTTTAACTCTCTCTCTCCCTTTAACTCTCTCTCTCTCTTTAACTCTTCCTTTACCTCTCTCCCTCTCTAACTCCTCCCCCTTTAACTCTCTCTAACTCTCTCTTTAACTCTCTCTCACTCTCTCTTTAACTCTTCCTTTAACTCTCTCTCTCCCTTTAACTCTCTCTCTCTTTAACTCTCTCTTTAACTCTCTCTCTTTAACTCTCTCTCTCTAACTCTCTCTTTAACTCTCTCTAACTCTCTCTTTAACTCTCTCTTTAACTCTCTCTTTAACTCTCTCTCTTTAACTCTCTCTCTCCCTTTAACTCTCTCTCTCTCTTTAACTCTTCCTTTACCTCTCTCCCTCTCTAACTCCTCCCCTTTAACTCTCTCTAACTCTCTCTCTTTAACTCTCTCTCACTCTCTCTTTAACTCTTCCTTTAACTCTCTCTCTCCCTTTAACTCTCTCTCTAACTCTCTCTCTTTAACTCTCTCTCTCCCTTTAATTCTCTCTCTTTAACTCTCTCTAACTCTCTCTTTAACTCTCTCTTTAACTCTCTCTTTAACTCTCTCTCCTCCCCCTTTCACTCTCCCTTTAACTCTCTCTCTCTTTAACTCTCTCCTCTCTCTCACTCCTCCCCCTTTAACTCTCTCTCTTTAACTCTTCCTTTACCTCTCTCTGTTTAACTCTCTCACTCCTCCCCCTTTCACTCTCTCTCTTTAACTCTCTCTTTACCTCTCTCTCACTCTCCCTTTAACTCTTCCTTTACCTCTCTCCTCTCTCTCTTTAACTCTCTCTTTAACTCTCTCTCTCTTTAACTCTCTCTTTTAACTCCCTCTCTTTAACTCTCTCTCTTTAACTCTCTCTCTCTCTCTTTAACTCTTCCTTTACCTCTCTCTCTTTAACTCTCTCTCACTCCCTTTAACTCTATCTCTTTAACTCTTCCTTTACCTCTCTCCTCTCTCTCTTTAACCCTCTCTTTAACTCTCGCTCTCCTCCCCCCTTTCACTCTCCCTTTAACTCTCTCTCACCCCCTTTAACTCTCTCCCTCACTCTCTCTTTAACCTCTCTCACTCCTCCTTTCACTCTCTCCCTTTAACTCTCTCACTCACTCACTCTCGCT